>NC_056737.1:1109800571-1109990571 GCF_019279795.1 Protopterus annectens | reverse complement strand
CTTGGCTCAAAGAAAAAACCCGGATACCACTTTAGGCATAAATGAAAGCTTTATTCTCAAGGAAAATCTGTCTCTGAGGAAAATGAGATCAAGTTTGACATATCATAAAAGACTGCAACTCAGACACTATTCTTACAAAAAGAGCAATCAGTAACACTGTTTTCATGATAAAAACCTCAAATCAGCCTGAAGAGCCAATTCAAATAGAACAATAGATACTACGTTTAATAGAAAATTAAGATCCCAAGAAGGAGACACCTGTTTTAGGTGGACAAATATGTAAAAACCCCTTTCAAAAACAACTTAACATGAGTGTGCATTGCAAGAGACTGCCAAGATGGCTTCATACTGATCAACAGCTTAATTTCTGGTTTCCCAGTGTGAAGAAAGAAACTGAGAAGCATCAGCCAATGATATTGTCAGTTTAAGTAAAATGCAGTTACTGGCTAATATGTGCACTCCCTGTATGCCAGCAAAGGAGAAAATGATACAACCTGAAAGATAATCAACCAGAAATGGTTAAGAGAAGACATTGTCTGGGAAGAATCCTGCAGCTGTTCAGCAAAAAGCAGTTCAAGCTCCAGCTTTGGTACAAGAGATGTCTTCCAGTAATTTGGAGGAAAAAATAAGTCAAATGTGCACAGAGATGATTAAAATAAATGAAACATTAAAAGAATATATCAACTCAAATAACAAAAGCCTGGAAAAAACGGAAGAAGCTTTAAGCAGCTATTCTGATGGACTGATGCAACTGCAAAAATCAAAGACTGAAATGAAGAAAAGGCTGGCTGAGTATGAAACTGCTTAAGAAGAGCTGTTTCAAAAAAAATGGTAGAGGTAGAGGATGGAGTACACGGGGAAAACCTGAGATTTTCTGCTATAACAGAGAAACCAACCAGAAGGAACAGACTGTATTCGTTTTATAAAAGCACAGATAAGTAACTTGACTGATATTCTACAGCAGGATTTGTTAAATGAAAGGGCAAATTGTGTTTATGTACATTATCTGGCCACGTGAAAGTAGCCAAGACCTGTATTAGTAAAGATGCAATCATACTAGCAGAAAGAGTTGATCCTGATAAAACTGTGGCAGAAGGACAAAATATTAAAAACTGGAGGCAGTAAAGTGTTTGTGGACAATGATTATTCACTGTAAACCAAGCAGAAAAGAAGCAAATTTATTCCAGCAATCATGGAATGTCAAGAAACAGGTGTGAGATTCAAGCTCCTGTATTCAGCTATCTTCAGAATATTTTTTTCCTGGAAGATCAAAGTCATGTTTTAATAGAGAGAAGACTAAGGGAGAAATATAAACGTTTGCCAATAGGGGTTGAGCCATCAAAGAGAAGGGGACTCTGCTTTCTCATTCTTCTGATGGTAAGGCTCATAGAGAGACTTTGTGAAACCTTTTCCAGTATTCCAAAGGAAAATGCTTTAGAGACTGAAAAAAGCACAGGAGTTGACTAGAAAAATTGAAAGTACCATGGACTTGAACCAGAGTCTGGTTTTGGGAGATGGAGATGAACAGGAAGAAGACCAACAACACTGAAACTAATGAATAAATGTGAGACTATAAAGCATCAATTACATGTGTGAACTATCGGTTTACAAGAAAGTGCCTGAGAAAGATTGGATTTTTTTGATTTTGTAGGGTTGTCACTATCCATCTGGCAATTAATCCAATTGTCCCATAGTCTGGAAAATACTATTCAAGAAAAGAGGACATTCCTCCTCCTCTGATATAACTATGATGTCACAAAATGGGCAGAAAGTGGCCAGGGAGGAGATAGATGGGGTTATGTGAAATGTTTGGAGGTGGCCTTGGTCTGGTTTAGCCACAACAGAAGGTGGCAACTCTATGACTTTGTTATACTTGTTGAGGGACTGACGCATATGCCCTAATTCATGTCAATAATGTTCAAAAGGACACTAAAAGGGAAAAAAGGAGGGGAAGAAGAGGAAGAAGGTAAGTTAAGAACAAAAAGTTTAAACAGTATTTGTATAAAACATTTTATGATACAAATTGCATGTGATATGGTAAATTATTTTCATGGATTGTGATAAGTGATAAGGATACTAAATTAAACAGGGCTTTTTTTCTTCTGTCTTTTTCAGTTTTAAGAAATGTAGGTATTACATCATAAAAAGAACTGAAAGGCTTGACAAAAGCACATTTAAGTCAATAAGTTGTAATCTTGGGCTGTTGGGGTGGGAGTGGGGTGTAAAAGTAAATTGATTATTATAATATATGAGGAATTGAAATGTCTCTCTTACTTTTACATAGGTGTATTAAATCCCTTGGCTTAATCTAATGACATTTTTTGTGAATGCAAGTGAGTTTTTAAAAATTAGATACCACAATGTAATAAATAGTTTTCTTTAAGCAAATTAATGTTCAGTGCCAATTGAAGAATAAGTCAGCTCTGCATTTTGATCCTGTGTTCTGATGGGAACAAGCTGACTAAAAGTGAAGACAATAAAAAGAGAGGTCTGAACATTGTTTGCTGAGAGAGAAGTACAAGGACAAGGAGGTCAGTAAAAAAAAATAAAGTTTGAAATTATTGGAAGTGAGTAAAAGATAGCAGAGCTTTTCTGGTAACTAAATACTTTAGTGTATTTACTGGAACAGTATATAATTTCGTTTTATTTAAAGATAACCAGTGTTTTTTTCTAGAGGCTAAAAATGAAATTTTTCTGAAAAGATGCAAGTTGTTTTCACATCTGGTTGGGGAATAAAGATAAGACAAAAATAGACATTTAGTGTAAATCAGCAAAAACGGTTCTCACAGGGTAGCATGACCAATAAAGGTTAAAAAAAGGAAATACTACTATGCAAAATAAAACCTCGATCACTCACAGCATACAGGATAAAAACTGGTTTAATAAACAAACAAAAGTAAGCTCTTTCGCAATTTAACACAACCGCTTCATCAGACTTCAATATCTGGTATAAAGCACACCCTTTAAATAAGCAGAGTAACAATGACATCATTACTGGCAGCAATTAAAATTTAAAACAATGTACATACAATGAATATAAAATTGAATATAAATTTAAATTTTTATATATGTATAAACATAAATATGTTAATGTTTCAGACTCTAGACTCTACATTTTTTAATATGTCGATTGATGAGAATTCTGCTCTGACTGAACTTAAGAATATAACTGGTCAAGAAATTAAACAAGAGAATAAGGGAGGCAGCGTAGTCGTCATGGACAGAGATATGTATGTCCAACAGATGAGAGTGTTATTAGATATTGAATGTACTTGTGCTAATATTACTTCATATAGTGTTAAGGGCATCATAGAAAAAATTAATTTTTTTATCTTTGATTTGCTTATAACAGATAGAATTGGTGAACTGATCTTTGATTATTTTAATGTTGAACATCCTGTTATCCCTACTATCTATGGGCTGCCAAAACTACATAAACAACTGGACCCTCCTCCCATGAGACCTATTGTCTCGGGAAGAGGTTGGGTCACCGAACCCTTTTCCATTTATGTAGAGAAGCAGTTACATCCATTATTAGAAGGTTTATACTGTTCTAAAAGACACAAAAATGTTTTTACAGTTACTTTATAATGAAACTCGGAGTTTGAAGACTGAATGCGTTTTTGTAACTTTGGACATAGAATCTCTTTTTACTAGGATCCCTAATGATTGGAGTATTGCCAATATTGAAGCATTTTTAATGTCTAGGAATTGGGATAGAGACAAAGTCCACCTCATTTGTGATTTACTTGAGATGATTCTGGAGAACAATGTTTTTACATTTAATAATGCTTTCTATATACAGAAGGTTGGCGTGGCGAAAACAGCTAATCCAACCTTTGTTTAGTACAATGGGAACAAGATTTCATTCTTGCCAGCAACAGTTTTCATGAGTATATTTTATGGTATACACATTTTGTGGATGACCTATTCCTGTTATGGGCGGGACTATTGGAGAGTTAAATGATTTTGTTTCCTATTTGAATAATATTACATGCTTTCTTAAATTTACTCATAAGTATTCACATTCTGAAATTGAGTTCCTAGACACTAAAGTAACTAAGAAAGAGCTCAATAACATCGAAACAAGTGTATATAGGAAACCCATTAGAACGAATAATCTGTTACATCACACCAACATACAGCCTAGACATGTTAAGAGAAATGTATTGAAAGGGCAAATTTACAGATTAATGAGACTTCATAGTAATGATCTATACCTTTATAAAGTTTTACGAGTTGAAACAAGAATGTGTAGATAGGGGATATAAAGAAGTAGATATAGATGAACAAATAAGGTTAGCATGGAATGAGAGATGCTCTAAATGCAGACCATTTTTTAGTGATATGACAGAAACTAGGACTAACTATACTGTAGGTCACAGCTATGATGTACATGAAGATTTTAGGATGGTACTTCCCTTCTCTAATGATATAGGTAGAATATATGAAGTTGTTAAGAGACATTGGAATGTTTTAAGCACTGTAGAGGAACTCCGTGACATAGTTAATGATGGTCCTTCTTTTTCTTTTAAGAACAATCGTTCCTTAAAGAAACAACTTTGCCATAAATCACATAATTTGATTGGAAGGAAGTCAGATAGGCTAGGGACTTTCCATTGCAGAAGCTGTCTTGCTTGTAAGCACATATACACAGTGAATTATTTTGAACACCCTTTTAAAGATTTCAGGATTGATTCTAAGCAATATTCTGATTGTAGAACTAAGAATGTGGTCTATTTTTGTTTTTGTAAAATCTGTTTTGCATTTTATATAGGCAAAACTAATTGTATGTTTAAAGATAGAATTCTTGAACATCTTACAGACATACGTAATGCAAAATAAACTAGTGCACTTGTACAACATATCTTGAAAGATGGACAAGACCATGAAGTTACATTCTTTGTGATTGAGAGTTTAGTTGATAACATTTGTGGTGGTGATATGTGCAATAAAATTGAAGAAATCGAGCAAAAATGGATTTTATGTGTACAAGCCAACAAACCTCCTGGCTTGAATAGTAAGGATTCTTTAAAACCTTTCTTAAAGTCTAGAAGTCAGAAACATTAACATATTTGTTATGTTTATACATATATAAAATTTTTAATTTTATATTAAATTTTATATTCATTGTATGTACATTGTTTTAAATTTTAATTGCTGCCAGTAATGATGTCATTGTTACTCTGCTTATTTAAAGGGTGTGCTTTATACTAGATATTGAAGTCTGATGAAGCGGTTGTGTTAAATCTCGAAAGTGCTTACTTTTGTTTGTTTATTAAACAAGTTTTATCCTATCTGCCGTGAGTGATCGAGGTTTTATTTTGCATAGTAACATTTAGTGTAAGTAGGACAAGCTGTAATGTGCATCTTTGCATGGATAACCTTAATTTTAGATTAGGTTTTGCTTGTGTGTGCAGCTGTCGATATTTATTTATTTATTTATTTACATTTGTTTACCAGGAAAGTCCGACTGGGCCAGAAGCCCATTTTCAGTGGAGGCCCAGGGAGAAAAGCTCCACAGAAATACAAACAAAATACAATAATTAGATAGTACAACAGTATACATACAGTAGATGCAGAATACATATCTTCTACTTAGTCTATACAAAGTAGTATTCCATACAGTTTTCTAAAGATACAGGTTCAGAAAGAAAAACACGAGCATCTCAGTGAAGATCACTGTGAGAAAAAATAGTAGTGTGTACATGTTAAATAATAGTTATGACCAAATGACATTTTCTTGATATATGTTTATTTTTGAGTAGTAATGAACACTGAGGAGAGGGGGAAAATGAGATAAGGAGTGGACACTGTGTTGAGCGAGTTATAGATATCTTGTCAGTCAGGTTTGGCACAGGAGCAATGCCAGTTATTGGATAGATGTTCAAATAGTAGTTGTTTAAAACTGGTCGATTCAGGTGTGTTTTGGAGGGTGTGGGGTAGAGAGTTCCATAATTTAGCTATATGATTTGAAAATAGGGCTTCACTGTAAGTGTTGTTAGCTTTGTTTACTGTGAGAAAGTTTCTGTCTGCAGATCTTAGACTTCATAGGCATGAGTAGGGAACAACAAGTTCCTTAAGGGATGGGCAACTGTCAGGATGGAAGATGATATTGTGTGTGAATTTAAGTTGGTAGAGATGAAGAAGGTTAGATGGCTCGAGCCAATTTAATTTATGTAGAGCAATACAATGGTGGGTTTGGTTTGGAAAGTTGGCTGCAAAATGGGCTATTTTGTTGTAACAAGTTTCCAATTTGGTTAAGTATGATTTTTTTAAGTTAGTGAAGAGGGGGAAAGCATATAGGAGTGTAGAGAGGAGGAAGGTTCTGGATATGGCTAGTCTGGTATTGTCAGTGAGGAATGGCTTGCTTCTGTACAGTGAGCCAAGTTTGATGTGAACTTTCTTAATTGTGGTGGCTATGTGTTGGTCAAATCTGAGTTTGTTGTCAATTTTCCCTCCAAGGAGTTTTGTATACTCAACTGGTTGGATGACTGTGTTGTTGAGAGAATAATGAAAGGAGGGGTGGTCGGTAATTGTTTGCTACTGGTAAATAGCATTAACTGTGCCTTTTTGGGGTGGAGGATTAGTTGTGATTTACCTAGATATGTTTCTTTATCATTAAAAGCTTGTTGGGCTACTATTTGGAGGTCTGGTAAGGTATCTGCTGAGCAGATTAAAGTTGAATCGTCTGCATACTGAACTACTTTAGCATGTGTTGTGGATGAGGCTAGATTATTAGAGAAGATGGTAAAAAGAAGAGGCCCTAGTAATGGACCCTTGGGGGACTCCAAGACAGGCAGAAGTGGTGAGAGTTCAGATTTCCATCGCACTACTTGTCTGTCAGAAAGATACCTTAGGAACCAGGACAGGGAAGTCTTTGATAGGTTTAGTGAGGCAAGAGTACTAAGGAGTTTCTGATGGGAGACAGTGTTGAATGCTTTTGACATGTCTAAGAAGACTGATGCTACTTGCTGGTTTGAATTTCTCAGTTGGTTGATGGTTTTAGAGAAATTAATTAGGGCTGTGATGGTGCTATGTTTTGGTCTGAAACCATGTTGGGAGGGAGAGATAAGGTTGTGAGATAACAGGTATTGTAGTAACTGAGTGTGGATACATTTTTCCAGAATTTTGACACAGGGGGAAAGGATGGCTATGGGTCTGTAATTGTTTAATTCTGTTGATGTTCCTCCTTTATGCAGAGGGGTGATGTAGGAAATTTTCTATATTTTTGGGACACATTGTTCTGCTATAGACCTATTTACCAGAATGGAGATAGACAGAGCTATGGCATCAGCTGACAGTTTGAGGTACTCATTGGGGAGTTGGTCAGCTGCTAAGGAAGAAGATTTCAGTTTTTTCAGCATTGTTCTTATGGTGTTAATTGGGACAGGTCTGAGGTCAAAAAAGTTGTTGTTAGGGTTAAACTTCATTATATGACAATGTACATAGTTTTGTGTGTTTGTTTTAAGTTGATAGGTTATGGGGGTGTTCTGGGTGAGTGTTTTTCTTCTTCTTTGAGGGTTTCATTAAAACAAAAATCTTGTAAAATGTGACATAGGTTTAAATGGAGATGATAAGAAACAACCATATAAAGTGTTTTTGACAATAACTCCAATGCATAAAAACTTTTAGCATAATGACTTAGGCAACAGCAAGTAGAAAGGGTTGTTGATAAACTTAGGGAGTCTATAACAAGAAAACTAATGAGAGATCCTGTAGAGATAATAGAGATATTTTAGAATTCAAGAAAAAGCAGAAACAGAAATATTTTTGGAAGACTTGAGTGTGCCAAGGTTAAAGGTTGATGAAGCTCAACAATTTACAGTTAAGATAGGAGGAGATGAGATAAAAATGGTGGTGCATAATCAATCTGCAGGAAAGTCTCCAGGAAAAATGGTATTCCTGTGGAAGTTTGAAAGCTAGGAGGGAAGAAAGTGATAAAAATCTGGAAGGTGTTGTTTAACAGTGTTTTGAAATGAGTGGAAGTGCCAAAAATCCTGGAAGAATGCTGTTTTGGTGGTAATACCTAAAGACAGTAAAGACCCATCAGACTCAGCTTTGTATAGGCACATTTAAATTTTAAATCATGATTTTAAAGTGTTTGTGCCTATAATAGCTAAAATAATGGCAAAGGTGATGCCAAAATTGATAGATATGGATCTGTATGGCTTTGTGGAGCGGAGGCAAACATTTGACAACATTAACAGAACATTCATGATCCAAAGGGAAGCTGAATGTAAGAAAATACAACTAATGTTGGTTGAGTAAGCTGGACGTTTGTGAGCAGTGCAATGGAAGTGCTTCCATTTCCTGATAAAATTATAAAGTTAATTAGGAGGATATATGAGGAATTGGAGGCGAAAATTAAAGTGGGTGGGTTCCTCTCTGATAATTTCTGTTTGAGCAGAGGAACCAGGCAGGGGTGTCCTCTTTCCCATTTGTTATTTGCACTATATTTAGAAACATTGGCAAAGAAAATAATTGACTCAGATATTCAAGGATATAATTGGTATGAAAGTCAAGAAATTGCTTATGTCGTAAGTGATAGTTTAATAAAGATGTTTCTTGTTTAAAAAGGGGTGGGCAGGAACTGAAAAATGTATGTAATGTTTAGGTTATATGATATATAGCAATATATGTGAAGTATAATGTTTATTTGTTACCTTGATTACTTTTGTATAAATGTAAATCTTCCTGTGTCACAAGTGATAATTCAATAAAGGTGTTTAAAAAAAAGCTTGATCTATTTGTAGATGATAATATTTTATACCTGATAAAAAACAAAAAAGGGCATTTCAGTGTTGTGGAACATTCTGAGGCAGTTTCAAATCTTTTAGGGATACAAGTTAATGAAGCTAAAACAGAGACAATAGCTGTAAATTATGTACCCATACATGAATTGGTTCAGCAATATCCATATTTATGGGGACATGATAAAATGAAGTACTTAGGAGTATGGAATACAAAGCATTCTGGTGTGCCAGCTAAGGATATGTGGGAAGAGACTAAACAAAAGGTAAAACAAAAACTGAGAAATAGGAAGCTCTGTTATATAGATATGGATACCAAGATACAAGCACTTAAATGTTTTTTAGTCCATTTAGTTTTATACACAGGTCAGGCATATTTTTATCAACTAGAGGGGAAGTTGTGAATAGCAATTAATAAAGAGCTAAAGGATTTTATCTGGGAGGGGAAGACAGCAACAGTCAAGTGGGATAAGCTGATTCTTCCAAATGAATAAGTCGGTTTGGGTTTACCCGATTTGAAGAGGAATTTCAGAGCTACACAGTTAAGGCTGGTATACATAGCACAAGCAGAAACCTATAAGTCCAAGTGGAAAGGGATGATGATGAAACAGTAGGGAAACTCAAGAAACAAGGACAGACTGGGATTTTAGATGCAGATTCTTAAGGAGAATAACAATAACCATACAGAATGTTATATTCATAAAGTAGCAGAAAGTAAGAACTAAATCAGTGGTGCAGCGGTAGCATTGTCGCCTCACAGCAAGAAGTTCTCCAGTTTGATTCTCGGCTTGAGTGCCTTCTCTGTGGAGTCTGTATGTCCTCCCTGTGTTTGTGTGGGTTTCCTCTGGGTGCTCAGATTTCCTCTCAGGTTACAAAGACATGTGTCTGGAGAGTTTTTCCCCAGGCTGCTGCTGAAAATTGGCTTTGTTCTAGGTCAGACTTTCCCAGTTAACAAAGGTTAAATAAATAAATAAATCAACAGGAATGGAGAAAAGGCAGTCTGCTGATAGGGATGACTGCAATTAGGGATATAGGCAAGAGGGGGCTGGAATTTATTGGAGAAAACTGGCAAACGAACCAAGGTGCTGGGAGCAAATAATTAGAGAGGCAAAGGTAACATAATGGAAAGAGGGCAAGAATGTATTTGGACTGCATGCTAAAGATTGTCTTTAGTATCAAGGACTGATATCAGAGCATAGGCAAAGAGAAAGAAATAGGGGGATCCTAAGCAAAAGACCAGCAGTGGTAAAGTTTTTACTCAAATCTAGAACAGAAGCTGTCATTAAAAAAGGAATAATTAGTAGAGCATAGAAAATATTGCATGATAACTATAAGAATCAATCAGAGGATGTTAGAAATGATTGGAAAGTGAGAATGGATAAGCAATTCACAAAGAAACAATGGGAGAATATATGCATGTCTCCCAAATATGCAGCGAATTCTAGAATATTTCGGATCTTTGCTTGGAAGTGTTTAGATAGGTATTCTCATACCCAAGTAGACTCCAAACAATTTTCCTCGGCTAGACAGCAAATGGTGAAGATGTGATGAGGAAGAAAAAGGTAATTGGGAACATATTTTCTGGGAGTGTAATGAGTTGACAGATCTCAAAGATTTCCTGCAGAAAACTGCATGAGCAAGTTGGTGTAACTAAGGAAATGATTCTTCTGAGCTATGATATAGAATTGCCTAGACATAGTAAAACCTTGCTGAGTCTCATTGTGGTGGCTGCCAAAAAGCAATTGCTAGAAAATAGAAATGAAAGTTTAAACCAACTTTCCTAGAAGTAGTGAATATAGTAACAGAGATAAAACAACTGAAACTGGGATATTTAGGAAATGGTAGGAACAAATTACATAGAAAAAATGGGAAATGTGGGAACAATACATGCAGAGGAGGAATGAGGTTTAAAAGAAGGCACGATTTGAATGAGATATGTAATATTTGACTGACAATGACTTTGTATAAATGTTTGCAACTAACATTATGTCAGCATGGTTTGTTTTCATTTATATAAATGTATGATTGCCTATGTCATACATGATAATTTAATAAAGATGTGTCTTATTTAAAAAAGAAATGGTAAAGAAGACTTGGTAAGTCAGTCTTACCTCCTGACTAAAAACGTTAAGTTTTGAAGTAGAAGTTTTTAGTGACAACCACAAAAAATAAAATAAAATAAAAACACTAGCCCTAATACTAAAATTTCACAGAAAGTTATACTTTTCCTCACAAAAAAATGGTAAAATGGAAGGTATTCCCCAATGGAGTAATTATCCACCAGCCTTGAAGAGGTGTTAGCTGATCACTGATAATTCAAAGCCTACAGGGAAGAGTGCACTTGGACATTAAGAAAGTTCTGAAGACTTGACACTCTGTCCAGTGACTTTATATCGCTGTTCTCCAGCTGTTGATAGGTTAGGGCATGAGGAAGCTGGCTAGTTGTTACATCCTTGGCAAAATATAAGCTATACAGCTTAAGGTACTGCAACTGTGATTTAATGATGAACAATAGTGTCTTTATGCTTCCTGAGTTAGGCAGCAGAGCCAGCATTCACAATTTTGGGGAGTAAATTGCAATGTAGGCATCACATCTAACCCTTTCAATGACCATATTTACTGTTATATCAAGCAAAACATTAAGATCAGCAATCTCACCACCAACCTCATATTCTATGCAATGCACTTTATTGGCTGTATAAAATAAGGGACATCCAGGTGCAGAGAATTGTATGTGCTCAGAGGCAAGAGGTACTGGTGAGCTTTGTGCTTGGGAGGCAGAAATGTAGCATGGTGGCTACTGGATGATGTCTGGCTGCAGCAGCTACTTCTCGACAAGTGCACACAGGGTACCCATATCCAGCCTGTGCAGTGGGGATCCTTACCCCTTCCTGCTGGCAGAGCCATGCAATGCCCTGATAATGTTGTTTAATGAACATAAAAAAGCCTTATTTGGGAATTAGCCTACAGGGAATGATATATGAAGGGGAGATCATCTACATCTATATGCAATCCACTGTGATTATGTATTCTCAGGGTAGACTTACTGCTAGTGACATGAATAAGGATAAAACAAATATCACCATTGTTAGAAGAGGTGTTTGCTCTTAAGGATCAGCTGCAAAAAGAGTGTTGATTAAAAAGTTTTTGATGTTTTTTCCAAAATTTCTTTTTAGGTCCATGTCCACAGATCCCCCTAAAACAGTAAGGTCTGTCTAAATGAGACAGCTAGGATTGTTTGAATTGCACACAGGCTTTCAGACTGTGTTCCCCAACTCTAATTAGCCAGTATTTTCTAATCTGTGCACGCAACTCTTTTGTTGTTACATACATCCAGCATATCTACCATTTTTCCTCTATTATGTATACTAAATATGGAAAGTACAATTATGTAAATAAACTTACCATAACATTAGATGTTTGGATCATCACTGCTACAGTAGCCTTAGCTATATGGGTTATATCCTGCATAGGATATAACAGCTGGCCAGCTGTCAAATCTTCATGGCACCTTCCACAAGCCCAAACCTTTGATCATATTGAGCTGCGCTGACTAAAAAGACTTGTCTGGGCACCAAGCCCTTCAGAGTTTTCATGCCCACAGAATGAGGAAGGCTGAGCCCTGAAAGGACAACACTAGGAAAACCAAAATACAGTAAAGTCTCACATAACCGGCACCCATAGGGATTGGTGGGTGCCGGTTAAGTGTATGTTCCGGTTGCTTGAGATATGCTTTGCGATTTTTGATTGGCCCATATACTGGTATACAAGCCAATCAAAAATCACAAAGCAGAGCCTCTTCTGTTCAATGTAGAACAGCCCGCTTTGCCATTTGCCATTGTCGTATGCTGTCATACAAGCCAATCAAAAATGGCAAAGCGAAGCCTCTTCTGTTCTGTATTGAACAAAAGAGACTTCCCTTTAGGATTTTTGATTGGCTCGTATGCTGGCATATGAGCCAATCAAAAATCTCATAGTGGAGCCACTTCTACTCAGTGCAGAACTGTTCCACATTGAGTAGAAGTGGCTCCACTTTGTGATTTTTGATTGGCTCTTATGCTGGCATATGACCCAGTCAAATGCCAGTAGCTTTAGAGTGCTGGTTGCTTGAGTCCTGGATAACGGGGATTTTACTGTATAGATATCAACACACTGGCATAAACAATACACTAAAAAACAAGGGGCATGGAGGGAGGGAGAAACTACTGTAGCAGTGATCATTCAAATATCTACTGTTATGGTAAGTGTACTGCAATATGTTCATCATATTGATCACTGCCGCAGTAGCCTAAGCTATATGGGAAGATTGCCCTGGCTTACTGTGGTTGGGAAGTGGAAAGAGAAGAGTCCAAGATCCCCTAGGGAATGGTCCTAGCAAAGCCTGATCTAGACCTAGAGAAGGAATCAAGCTTATAGTGCTTTGTAAAAGCAAGTAGAGAGGATCAAGTTGCAGCTTCTAGAATGCATTTGGAATCCAACCCTTTTCAAAAAGCCATATATAGAAACAAAGCCCTGATAAAGTGGGTCCTGACCTTGCCTGGAATAATTTTGTTGTGATGAGTATAATTAAAGGTAAAGGCCTTAGAAGAACATTTGGAAATAGGATCACAGGAGGTTACTACGCTATCGACCCAGAGGTCATTTGAACCCTAGCCATTTCATCCAAATGTAATGCCATAAATACTCTAGTCAATACCCAGGATTGTATTTAGCAATGACTGCCCATGTCCAGAAGGGCTGTGGGCACTATCCCTGGTAAGAATTTATGGTGCCCCATCCACTCGTCCAGGTTCCATTTATAGAGTGTCATGGAGGTGCACTTTTTCTCATGAATTGGCAAACTATTCCAAAGATGCGGCAGTCACTGGGAGACAGATCTGTCCCTGCAGCACCTCCTATTCAAGTCACAGGAAATATTTTGGTCCTTGGAATGGGTAGCTCTAGTCCTGTTTGATTTATGGATGTGCAGCAAATTCATTAGGTTTGGGTCAGACTGCGCTGTAAGCCAGACATAAGTCTCCCCTAAGAAGTCTATACAATACAGAGTATAGTGACAGGGACATTAGTCAATCTGTGTAAGGCACGTGCTGGAGTCCCTTGATCTTCTTAGTTAGAAACCAATTGCTGTAGGTGTTTTGTACAGTACATGCCAAAAGGGGCATTATACTCAATTATGGGTCTGATTAGTAATGAGTATAGAGGGGTTATAACCTCCTTTGCTCTAGAGGTGATGCCTTTGCAAATCAAGTGTGCTATGTAGAAAGTCTTCCTTACTACAGTAGACACATGGTGGTCAAAGTTAAGGCCACAGTCTACTTTTAATCCCAGATCTCGTACCACTTTGTAGGTACATAGGGTATTGTTAATTTGATAGTGTGAAGGGACATTGTTTTTACTGAAGGGCATGATGATGTATTTCTTTGCATTCAGTTTGAGACCATGACTAAGACAATAGTTGTTGGTCTGCATAAGACCCTCTTGATATATACTGACATCATTTGGGAAATCAGAATTGCATTCAGTTTGTAGTCTTCCACTAACTTGGTCAGCCACAGCCCCTTAGTTTTGGCCTGAACATCTGAGAAGTATATACCAAACAGTAGGGGGCCCAGCACTGACCCTTGTGGCACCCTGCTGGTGACAGGTCTGCTGGGTGATGTGGAGTCGCTCATTTTGATAGTGTGTGACCAGTCTGTTTTAATACAGAATGTCCTTTTTTTCTTACTTTCACAAGAAATTAACAACTGATACAAATATCTGAAAGATTTAGATCTGTCGAGATAGTACTTGAGTTGCCTGTGAGCATCCAAGGTATTTAATATCTTTTCTTCCTCATATTTAGGTTCAGGAAAAACTATGGATAGTTTGGCTTAAAGTAAATTAGATACCACTTTAGGCATAAAAGAAGAATTAGTTTTCAAGGAAGCCCTGTCTCTATGAAAAATGACATAGGGTTGACTCATCATAAGAGCTTGTGACTCAGATACCCTTCTTGCAGATGTAAGAGCAATTAGTAAAACTGTTTTTCATGTTAAGAAACTCAAGTATCTGGGTTAGCTGGTTCAAATGCAGCAATCATTAGTTTCATTAACACAAATTAAGATCCCAAGGAGGGGCCCCCATTTTTTGTGAAGGCTTTTCATGCAAAAGCCCTTTAAAAACATTTTGGCATGAGAATGCATTGAAAGAGGAGGATTCGTGGGCAGACATGCTGTTCAGATCTTTGTATACAAAAAGGAAGTCAATCTGGTGGTCCTCTGCTATAAACAAACTCTACAACAGAAGGAGGAAACTGATGTGGAATAAGGTGAAGTCCCAAGACTGGAAAAACTCCCTTATCAGCCTCAACAAAAAGTTGAGATCCGTCATCAAATCCTCTAAAACTAGCTATGAAAACAGAATTGCAGCAGATGCTAAAGACAACCACAAGGCCTTCTATAATTATGTAAAGAACCTCCACGGCAATACCCAGATTTGCTCTGAGCTACTGCACAATGGTACCTCCTGTACCGAGCCAACAGATATTGCCAATATACGGGCCAACAGATTCAGTGTTAACTTTACTACTCCCCCCAAAGGACCAATCACAATACTAGTAGATTGCCGTGCACCCAGTATTACTGCTGCACAGGTTAAGAAAGCACTGTCCAAGGCCAAGAATACAGCTTCTATGGGACCTGACAATATCCCCAGCTGTGTTCTATATGAAATACAGAGTGAACTTGCACCTCACCCGTGTGCCCTGTTCAATCACAGCCTCACCTCAGGCTTTTTCCCTACTGAATGGTGCACGGCTACAGTCATCCCTCTCCAAAAGGGAGGAGCAACTACAGACCCCGGGAACTATTGCCCCATTATCCTGACAAGTCTGATATGCAAAGCTATTGAATGCATCATCGTGGACCTAATAAACAAGGATATAGGGAATCTCCAAACTCTGGATCATACACAGTTTGGTTTTGTGAAGGGTAGATCATGCCTGCTCAACTTGGTCGACTTTTTTGGGTCAGTCACCAGAGCTATGGATGAAGGCAAGGCAGTTCACACAGCTTACCTTGATCTGGCCAAGGCCTTTGATACCTTTCCCCACTCAGGAATCATAGAAAAACTCAATAAGCTAGGCATCAACCCCTATATCACTAGGTGGGTTGCAAACTGGCTCACAAATAGAACCCACAGTGTGAAAGTAGCTGACTCCAAATCAGACTGTCGACCAGTCACGAGTGGAGTCCCACAGGGTTCATTCCTGGGTCCTCTCCTGTTAGGTATCTATGTCTCTGAAGTCCAGGCCAACAAGAAGGAACTCTGGCTGACAAAGTTTGCAGACGATTGCAAGTTGGAAGCTATTAACAACTCCCCAAGTGATGTTGACATCCTACAGAAAGGCCTCAATGAGACCGACAACTGGTGTCAGAACCATGGCCTTAAGCTCAGTGCCAAAAAATGTGACGTCATCGTCCTCTGTTAAGATAGTACTTGAGTTGTCTGTGGGCATCCAAGGTATTTAATATCTTTTCTTCCTCATATTTAGGTTCAGGAAAAACTACGGATAGTTTGGCCTAAAGTAAACTTAGATACCACTTTAGGCATAAAAGACAAATTAGTTCTCAAGGAAACCCTGTCTCTATGAAAAATATGATAGGGTTGACTCCTTATAAGAGCTTGCAACTCAGATACCCTTCTTGCAGATGTCAGAGCAATCAGTGAAATTGTTTTTCATGTTAAGAACCTCAAGTCAGCTGGGTTGGCTGGTTCATATGGAGCAAGCATTAGTTTCATTAACACAAATTAAGATCCCAAGGAGGGGCCCCCATTTTTTGTGAAGGCTTCTCATGCAAAACCCCTTTAAAAACATTTTGGCATCAGAATGCATTGAAAGAGGAAGATTCATGGGCAGACATGCTGTTCAGATACTTGTATACAAAAAGGAAGCCAATCTGGTGGTCCCCTGCTATAAACAATCTCTACAACAGAAGGAGGAAACTGATGCGGCATAAGGTGAAGTCCCAAGACTGGAAAAACTCCCTTATCAGCCTCAACAAAAGGTTGAGATTCCTCATCAAATCCTCTAAAGCTAGCTATGAAAACAAAATTGCAGCAGATAGTAAAGACAACCACAAGGCCTTCTATTGTTATGTAAAGAATCTCCATGGCAATACCCAGATTTGCTCTGAGCTACTGCACAATGGTACCTCCTATACCGAGCCAACAGATATTGCCACTATACTGGCCGACAGATTCAGTGCCAATGTTACCCCTCCACCCCAAAGGACCAATCACAATACCAGTGGATTGCCAGGCACCCAGTATTACTGCTGCATAGGTTAAAACATCACTGTCCAAGGCCAAGAATACAGCTTCTATGGGACCTGACAATATCCCCAGCTGTGTTCTTCATGAACTACAGAGTGAGCTGGCACCTCACCTGTGTGCCCTGTTCAATCACAGCCTCACCACAGGCTTTGTCCCTACTGAATGGCACACTGCTACAGTCATCCCACTCCACAAGGGAGGAGTGACTACAGACTCTGGGAACTATCACCCCATTAGCCTGACAGTCTGATATGCAAAGCTATGGAATGCATCAACATGGACCTAATAAACAAGGATATATGGAATCTACAAACTCTGGATCCTAAACAGTTTGGTTTTGTGAAGGGTAGATCATGCCTGTACTACTTGGTCAACTTCTTTGAGTCAGTCACCAGAGCTGTGGATGAAGGCAAGGCAGTTCATACAGCCTACCTTGATCTGGCCAAGGCCTTTGATACCATTCCCCAGTCAGGAATCAACCCCTATATCACTAGGTGGGTTGCAAACTGGCTCACAGATAGTACCCACAGTGTGAAAGTAGCTGACTCCAAGTCAGACTGTCGACCAGTCACAAGCGGAATCCCACAGGGTTCGGTCCTGGGTCCTCTCCTGTTACGTATCTACTTCTCTGAAGTCCAGGCCAACATGAAGGGACTCTGGCTGACAAAGTTCACAGACGATTGCAAGTTGGGAGCTATTATTAACTCCCCAAGCGATGCTGACATCCTACAGAAAGGCCTCAAGGAGACCAACGACTGGTGTCAGAACCATGGCCTTAAGCTCAACGCCAGAAAATGTGTCGTCATGCCCCTTGGAAAAAACCCAGTTCCCTTGAATTACCACATCAATGGTAGTCAGTGGTGGCTGGTGACTTCAAATCAAAGGAGGGCTGCAGGAGACATCTGAATGGGTGGGACCAATGGGGAGGGTGTGGCCAACTAGAAAGGGGAGGAGCTATGCTCAAAACCACAAAAACTAACTAAATACACTGCCGTGGGTGCCAAATCATCATTATGAGAGTCCAATCAAGACAAAATGAAGTGTAGAAGAATAAAAATATTTCAATGCATTAGCTGCATGACAGTTTACTTAACAAAAAGGTTGTGAGGCATGAAAAATAAATTACTTTTTTAAATACATTAATGGAATGTCAGTCAAAATCAAGTATAAGAAAAACAAGCAGCACTCAACTCAAACCACTTCTTGCACTGCAGTTCTAATTATAATTTATATTCAGCTTTATTAAAGTACCAAGTAAAATGCTGAAAGTAGAAATCTCTGATGTCCCCACTTGTAAAAATGTTCCTTATCCAAAAAAAAGACCTGCTGCCTGACAACTATCTACTTGTTTCATGGGGAAAACATGATCAAAGTAAAAAATGAAAAGCAAACAAGAAATAAGCTCAAGATACATTGCTTAAAAGGATTACTGTACAGGTTATGGACCACACGATTGGCATTCTGTTTAGTTTACAGGTAAAGCCTGCAGAGATGATTGGAAGTCTCCAAGTGTAATGAGCTTCTTAAAATAATGTAATCCTGTCCTTTATTACAAATACTGTCATAAGCATTTCAATACCCAAGGCTTATACATTATCAACAGAAATGCTTTCAATGTTGGCAATTATTTAACAGTATGCTTATTAAAGCTTACTTTAATCTTACAATCTCAGCCAAGCTTACCTGATAAGCTTACCTGATGGTCATTAAAGTATTGCTACTTAAACACAGAGCAACAGGCACTTTGAGTAATAAGCATAAATCAACAGTACAAAAAATATGACAGAAACCAGACCATTCTGTAAAAATCAAGGACAGATGAAAAGCCACTCTAGTACTTGTGTCTACCTTGGATGGGGGGGATACTCTGCACATTTACACTGCATAACTACTCCTTGCCTTGCTTCAACACATCCAGAGTTACTACATGGGGGAGTGGGGTGCAACAAGTATGTCACAATTTGAAATGTCTCTGGCTGACTGTGACGACCCTGACACATTTGTCATACCTCTCAATCTCAGAGCAAGAATTCTGGACAAAACCATACAAAAAAGTGGGACAAAGGCCCAAAAAAAGGACAATTTTTAAAATACTGCTCTTGTAAACATAGAAAGATAATAGAATAGGTCTTGCATTAGTATGAACTTTCTGAATGGTATGAAATCTGAAACTAAAATGTCTGTCATTATTTTCTAACTTCAGTCTTTAATGATTTGTCACTAATTTGCCAAAAAAACACAATTTTATGAAAAATGGACCAAAAATGTGATGTAAAAATATAAAATAGCCACACAATACAGCTGGGAACCTGTCAAAGAAGGGACACTTTAATATTAATAGTACTGCTAACTTGAGCAGCTGACAAAATAAAAGAATCTACATGCATTTCTGAAATAAAAGTAATCTATAACTCTAATTATTACAGTTATTTCTTAATTGTAAACCCTCCATGTTTTCTTCCAAATTTGCTATTTTGCAGAGGGATTATTACGGGAAGAGCAACATTTTGAGCCAAAATCAGGGACAGTTGAGAGGTTTGGCTATGCCTAATTCTATAAAGCAATTTATTTGCATGTACCTCTCAACCTGTTAATGCAATAAATCTGGACAAGGCCAAATATATTGGGGGAACATATAAACAGTACTAAAAATTGCTCTTGTATAAACTGAGACAGTTGATAGAACAACAGGTCTTACTTTAGCATGCATTTTTCTGAAGGTTATGAAGTCTGAAACTCAGTGTGTCATTATTTAGTGACTTAATTCCTAAATGATTTTCCAGAAAACCACAAATTTTATGAGGAACAAACCAAAAATAAGAAGCAAAAATCTATTCATTCTTTGAAAATCTGGACAGTTGGGAGGTATAGTTCAGCTGGGGCTGTCTAAGTTTGCCACCCTTCCCCCTCACAAAATCATGGTCGAATGGAGCCTCCCCCTGCAGCTATTCCAATGATCCATTACTTGGCTATTTCACTCCATTTACCATAAACACTAACGTGTATACTGATTTACTTCTATGATGATTTGGACTTCATTTGAAAGTATTATTTTGCATTTTACAGCACAAACACTAAGACATCTGCTAAACAAACTAAGCATTAAAACTTGTCTGCCCTTGAAACTCACATTCATTGAAACAACATTGAAACCCACATTAAAAAAAAATACATTTTACCAGTGGCAGATAAAGATTAATTCTGGGCTGTTTTCAAATCATAGGCCCCTTGCATATGAAACATACATGTGCTCTTTGATACATCTTCCTATTGTTTTGAACATTTTTCCAGTAAACAGTGAAATACAACGCATGCACCAATAATGACAAAACTGCCCAATTCAGAACATTTCCATCATAAAAGTCTACTCAAACTTCTACAGTCCATCATTATCAGTAAATATGCGCAATTCTACAGTCCACCATTATCAGTAAATATGCACAATCTCTGAAGTAAAAAAGTCATCTAAATAATTCCACATTAAATAAATCTGTAACTAATGAAGAGGTTGCTGCTAGCAAACACCTTTATATTTCATGGTTTCATCGAAAAATAAAGTGTCTGATGCCCCTGAGGAATAAATTGCCTATATTACATTAAAAATGATAAGCTAGTAATATTGCAATAGGAAATGGATGGCAAACTGATAACAGGATCATAGTTAGTACCTTAACTTTTTCAGTACGGCAGCATTCACCCCTTGTGGGAGTAGAACCAACAACCTTCTGCATCAAAAGCAAGTACACAACCTGTTGTGCTATTAACAATGCAAGCTGAGTTAGCATAAGCAGCAATAAACTTCTCTTCCCCTGCAGCTATCAGCTCCTTGTAAAATCTACTCAATACTCAACGGCCTCTCAACTTCGCAGCACAAGAAATCTGGAAAAAGCCAAATTTATTGGGGGGGGGGGTCAAAAGGCCAAAAACCAGGGACACATTAAACATTGCTTGTATAATCTTCGAAAGTTGCTAGAATAAAATGCTGTGTTACCACCATACATTTTACTGCTAAGGTCCCTGTGCAAATGGGTCAGAGCAACATACCACTATGCCAAATCACCTGGTTTGTGAAAAAAAAAATGCTGTTACCACCATACATTTTACTGCCAAGGTCCCTGTGCAAAACAGTCAGAGCAACATACCACTACGCCAAATCAGCTGCTTTGTGAAAGAGAGGAAAACTGAAACTTAAATGGCTATCATTTAATGAATTCAGCTCTCACCATAGCTGTCAACCTCTTAGCACAAACACCTGGACAAACCCAGTAATGAGGGAATACAGCCTTCAGACATATTCAGTGAATTCAGTACTTGCCATAGTTATCAACCTTAGCACAAAAAAACTGGGCAAAGCCAATACTGGGGTATCAGTCCCAAAAATAAGGACAAATTTCAAATATTCATCTTATAAACTTAGAAAATTGCTAGAATAAAAGGTTGTGTGTTACTATGTATTTTCTGAAGAATATGAAATCTGAAATTCAAATGCCTGTCAATTTTACTTCTGACGGAACAAAAACAATTTTCAGCAGAGACCCAGGGAGAAATACTGCAGACACATGTCTTTGTAAATTGGCAGGACACCAGAGCAAATCCACACAAACACAGGGAGGAGATGCAGACTCCACACAGAAGGCACCCCAGCCAAGAATCAAACCAGAAAACCTGTAGCTGTGAGGCAACAATGCTACCACTGCAACATCAAATATGTAAGAAATTAAACATTCAGAAACCTGAAGTCTGAAATTCAAATACCTGTCAATTTTATTTAACATTTGTTAATCAGGACAATCTGACTTGGAACAAAAAAAAAACAATTTTCAGCAGAGGCCCAAGAAGAAATAATGCAGACATGTCTTTATAACATGGGAGGACACAAAAGCAAACCCACACAAACACAGGGAGAAGATGCAGACTCCACACAGAAGGCACCCGAGAAAAGAATCAAACCCAAGAGCCTGCAGCTGTAAAGCAACAATGCTACCAGTGCACTATCAAATATCAAGCATTGCAATATTTAGAAACCACAGATATTATGAGGAACAGATCAGATCAAATATGAGGCAAAAATCTGCAATTTTTTTACAAAGGGTGGTGGTAGGAAATTCAGGTCCTTAACACCTGCATACAAGGTACAGGGTTCAAGCCTGAGTATCTCTATCCACCACCATTTGTTCTCTCTAGCCACCAGTATATAGTAACTGGGGCATTTTACACACACGTGAAAGAAGTGCCCAAACTCTTTTGCCTGAGCTAAGCACACTATTATGGGCTCATCCATAATTTCTCTTTCAGCAAGGCAGACTTATCCAACTGAGGTGATGTGGAAGCCCTAACAGAGGAAACCTTAACCTCAAACAGCAAAAAATCTGCAAATAGATAGATCTTTGGTCCACTCCCCAAGGTCAAGCAGGGTGGTAAAAACATCAGTTTGAATTAAGATAGAGCAACTACTATGGTGTTTGCCCGGTATGACAGCTGTGGTGTATTTTTGGGGCTTTAGATTCTTTGAATAACTAAGGAATTACAGAATGAGTCCATACCATTTGGAAATAATCCCTGCCCTTTAACAGCCTGGAAATCTATGAGGAATATGGACTTGCCTTTGAAAGAAGATGGTTCTAGCCAATACTTCTAGTAAATTCTAAAGTGTGAAACAATTATCAATCCACTAGGTGAAGTGGACACCTCTTCCACCAGTCTATAGTTTACTTGTACAGACAAGCAGGAAGGCAAATATTTTCAAATAATACACAAAATGGGTTGCAAATGCAGGAATATTTTGATAATGATAACATTGTTTTGGATCCAGGACATGCAAATAGCAAGAAATAACTGGCAGGCACAGGGGATGAGTTCATTTCTGTAGTCCACGTGTTACATTATAATATACATCATCTCAGATGTGCAGCCATCCCAAGAATGAGAACTCCAGATGTCAACATAAATGCCATTAATTCATTATATTTTCACTCTGATCTGAAAAAGGGAACAGGTTCATCTGGGGGAGTAATCTTGCAGGTAAGTATATATGCAGCTTCAAAAGACATTCTAGATCGGAGGTGGGAGGCTATCTTGCTATTTTTAGACTCATTTCATTTATCCATCCTCAGCTGTATAGATGTCAGTTGCAGGTTGGAAACATTGCACTTCTAGGATGTAGCGATACTCATTTTAGGCATCTACTACAAGCATTATGAAATACGGGGGTTTAAGATCAGTCATACAGGACCTGGAGAAAATCTAGTACATTAAAATATGACGAGAGAGATGAGGCAGTGGCCCCCTATACCCATATATACTAACCCTTACCCTGTGCTGCTGCTGCCCCTAACCCAATCTTTCATATTTCTTTCCCAAAAAAAATATGTCTAGTAATATCACTTCAGAAGACAAGCATGCACACATTTCAGTGAACAAGCAAAGCAAAAGCAAACATAAATAGACAGCCCATTTGAACTTTAGCATCCAAAGAAAAACCATAGTTGACATGTTAGTCCCATCTACAATTGGAATTTTAAAGTCAGCTAGTAGAAAGAGAAAATACCTGGCTGGGCCAAAACTGACATGGTACACAGTGCTTAGTTCATCTTCTGTTCACCACTTGACCCTCAACTCATAAAATATGTATGTTTAACAGTTTCTTTAATAGGTGTAATTTGTAATATACCGAAAGTGTAAAAAGGTAGTCATTTAAGTGCTGGAATGGTATACACAATAAGACTGTTTTGCTTGTGTATTAAGATACAAAAAAACAGGGTTATTTCTTGTATTCACTTGAAAAACAAGTAAAAAAAATAGACATAGGCCAATGTAAAGCAAAAGCTGGAGAGACAAATTAAATTGGAAGGATTCTGAAAACTTTAAGCAAATTAGTACAATCAATCTGGGAGCTTCAATTACATTCAGTTAAAAGGCTGCTTATGAAACTATATGCAAATAAGCTGCTGATAGCAAAAAACATTTCTATTTGCTGTCAACATTGCTTGTGACTTGACCTAGTGGCAGGGCGCCTGCTATTTATTACATATAACAAAATGTCAATTACTTCCGCAAGAGACTAAGAAAAATAAAACATACATTAACTGGAAACTAACATAAACAACTGAAAGAGTTTTTAAATTCCATCAACAAGTAGAGACCAAATAGCAAAAGAAAGGCTATAGCTATGTGGTCCATCCATCTCAGACAGCTGATGGCATTTTAAGCTGGTAACCTTTGAGAGAAAAAATATGGATTCCCTTAGTTCAGTGCTTTATAAAACAAAATTATACAGGGCTGAGGCAAATTTTACAATATGTTTTCTGAAGCATTGCACAGATTATATGGTCGACTTAGATTGTAGCCATATGTTCCATAATGCAATCTTGAGTAAACAAAAATGCATTCACCTGTCAGTTTAGTGTTTTTCTCTAAGAAAGATTTGAACCACTGCAAAAATCATGTATAAATATCAGTTACAGCAAAATACTAGAGGACACCATCGGAACTTCTAAGGAAATAAATCTCCTCTTTTAACCCCCCCCCCCCCCCACACACACACACACACACACACACTCTTTATATAAAGGCTATTAAATCAGATAAAAGTATTGGGAATTAAATTGTTACAGTTTATGTTTTACAGTTAATTTCATTTGTAGGTATAATCCTGATGTTGAAGTGGCAAGTGGTCTGAAAATACTACCACACAAGCGAAACCCTAACTATCGCTTTACCTAGCTTACTCTAGCCCTAGCCCTAGCCCTAACCAACACCAACACCAACACACAAACACACCAGCGACCGTCCGACCATGTCTGCACCTACCTGTGAACATATCCAAAGCCAGCGACCGACCTGCAGAGAAGCCACATAGTCCAGCCAACAGAACCAATCGATCTACATGAAGCCCGCACAGTGAAATCCCCGCGAGAGCTGAGAGAAAGTTCTCAGCTCACTCTTCATTGGCCCTGTCTGCAAGGGAAGCAGTCCGGAGCTCCTCCGTTCTGTGCGGTCATCGACCGCACAGATTTCTGGGTATCCTACAGCACAGGTTGCTGGGTACCTCTTTCTCTGCATTCGGACTGCTGATAAAGGCAGTCTGAATGGATTTTTTGTTTCACAGATTTTTTTTCATGTTTTTTTTCTAGGTGGTAGGGCTGCAGACCGGCAGTCCAATAGCACGAGCTATCCCTGATGGTAGTCCACTGAACACAGAAGGCGTTATAAGAGATCTAGGAACACAGGTTGACAGCAACCTCTCTTTTGACCACCACATTGCCACTGTGGTCAGAAAGTCATTCTATGTGGCACATCTCAATATTAAGGGTTTTGCATCCAGGAAGAAAGAGGTCATTGTCTCCCTCTACTCTTCCCTTATTAGGCCAATCATCAAGTACAATGCCCCATTTGGCATGTACCTCACTAGACACCTGCAACAACTGGAGAGGCCAGAAAAGTACCTCACAAAGAAGATCCTAGGCCTTAAACACTTGTCCTATATGGAGAGACTCAAAAAACTCCAACTATTCTCTGTCTCATATCGCCTACTTAGAGGCGATCTCTGCTTGACTTACAAAGCCATGTCTGACCCAGCTCTGTTAGAAATGCTACATCTAAAGAAATCCCAATCCCACTGCACCACACGCTCCAGAGACCTCAACCTCATTACCACAATCAACAGAACATGCTGGAGGGACAGGTTCATAACCCAGAGACTGCCCATGCTATGGAATAGACTTCTCATACATGTCAAGCAGAGCACCTCACTGGCCCTCTTCAAGAGAAATCTTGATGAGTGGATGGGAAATAGAAAATTCACCCCGGGGATCACTCCAATGGCTCTACTCGACAGAGGCACTAGGAACTAAGGTCGGGTGGCACGATGCCAGGGTAATCCTATGGGCTAGGCTTGTAAAGGCTCCAGGGCCATTAGCCTAGTGCTGATAAATGAACCTTGGTGGAGGAGTAAGAAAGGCCATAGGATAGTAACTTCCACAGATATTATAAAACCAGAGAACAACTAGCTCTGAATGGGTACTGGTTATGCTGTTGACACCAACTAGATAACCTTTTCTATTTACTAATGTATAATTTTCTAGTAGCAGGCTTTCTTGCCTCCATTAGTACCTGTAGCACATCCTCAACAAACAGCTGCCTAAAAGGAATTAAGACCTTATCATCCAGACAGTCAACTGAAGTTGACTGGAGCTGGGGTGTATAAAAACACCCCCTGTTCCTGTGTGAGTAGATCATGTCTGTGAGGAGGCTTGTGTTAATTTTTCCTGGCCATTTCCAAAATAAGGGAGAACCACAGTTGCCTGGGCTAGACAGGAGTCACCACAGTAATCTTGGGTGATTTCTGCTGAATCTTCAGAAGTACCCTGGATATCATTGGAAAGGATGGAAAAGCATACAGAAACATTTCTGTCCAAGGAAAAGGAAAGGCACCTGTCTTCCAGGCCTTCTTGCATGGAGTCCTGGAACATAACCTTGCCAGCCAGCTGATTGTTCAGAGGAGAGAGAAGGCAAACAGGTCTGCATGAGGAATTCCTTGCAGATGTATCAAATCTTTGAAGATGCCCCTGATATTCACACCTCTCAACTGTACAGATTTTCACAGAATGTCCAGATTTTTGCCTCATAATTTTGGTCTGTTCCTCATAACAATTGTTCTTTTTTGACAAATCGCTGGGGAGATCTAAGGATTAAAGTCACTAAATAATGACATGAATTTGAGTTTCGGACTTCATAGCCGTCAGAAAATGCATGCTAACACAAATCCTGTTATTCTAGCAACTTTGTAAGTGTATATGAGCAATATTTAAAATGTGTCTCTATTTTTGGCCCTTTGTCCCTCCATTATGACAGGATTTCTCCAGATTTTATGTGCTGGGAGGTATGCCTGATATAGGTTCCATTTGTGAGGGTCAGCCCTTGTCTTGCTCAGCTTGTCTGCCAGACGGTATTGCTCTGACATAGTCTAGGATGTCTGTAGAGTGAGATTGTGCTGCAAAGCTATATCCCAAGCTAACATAGCTAGTCTGCAAAGGGGGTACTACCTGGTCCCCCCCTTGCTTGTTGATGTACCACTCCCCAAGCAAAGTCCTAGGCATCTGTGGTGACTTACTGCTTTGGAACAGGGATGGAGAAGGGGAGACCTGGATTTAAGGATATTTGCTGTCTCCACCAAGTGATTTCCCTTCTGAGAAACCCCAGCAATGGAATTTGAAAAAACAAAGGATATTGTGCTAGGAACAAAGAGATTTCAGATACTACTGTAGTTTTCTCATGTGGAGTCTTAGGTTCATAGGTTCTTAGGTAGGTACTAGGCTATCTGCCCGAGGGCATTTATAAACCTAGCCAGAGTGTGTCAGCTTTCGCCGTCCCATTAATTAATTAACTGAGCCTCTGTCAAGAAAAGCCAATGAAGTGATCCCAGGGGTGTATTTTCTGTTACCCATCTACTCGTCAAGGTTTCTGTTGAAGAGTGTTAGTGAGGGGGCTCTACCTAATGTAGTTAGAAATTTTGTTCCAAAGCATGGGGAGTCTCTGTGACAGGAATCTATCCCTCCAGCATGTTCTATTGATTGCTGTGGCGAGGTTTAGCTCACTAGAGCAAGTGGTTCGCAGTGACTTGGATTTCTTTAGGTAGAGCATGTCCATCAATTCTGAGTTGGACATGGCTTTTAAGTCAGGCAGAGATCACCTCTGAGTAGGCGATATACCACTGAGTACAGCCGGAGTTTTTCCAGTCGGGCTACATAGGACATATGTTTGAGGCCAGTAATCCTCTTGGTGAGGTACTTTTGTGGTCTTTCCAGCTGTTAGAAGTGTCTTGTGAGGTACATCCTAAATGGGGCATTGTACTCTGTGATGGGTCTGATGAGTGATGAGTAGAGGGGCACTATAACCTCTTTATTTCTAGATGCAAACCCTTTAGTAATTAGATGGGCTACATAAAAGGAATTCCTAACTACTTTGGCAATATGATTGTCAAAGGAGAGATTACTATCTACCTGGGTCCCCAGATCTCTTATTACCTCTTCTGTATTAAGGGGGCTGCCACCTATGTGGTAATTCATGGGTGTTTTGTTTTTCCCAAATGGGATGACTATGCATTTTTTGGCATTAAGTTTGAGACCATGACTTTGACACCAGGTGTCCATCTCAGTAAGGCCTTTTTGGAGAATGTCCATATCAGCTGGAGAGTCAATTATGGCTTCCAGTTTGCAATCATCGGCGAACTTGGTTAGCCATAGTCCTCCTGTGTTTGCCTGTACTTCTGAGAAGTATATGCCGAACAGTAGCGGTCCCAGGACTGAGCCTTGTGGGACATCACTTGTGACTGGTTTAGAGTCGGACCTGGAGCCCACTATTCTTACCGTGTGAGTTCTGTCTGTAAGCCAGTTGGCAACCCATCTCGTGACGTAGGGGTTTATGTTCAGGCTGGTGAGTTTTTCTATAGTTCCCGAGTGGGGAATGGTATCAAAAGCCTTGGCGAGGTCAAGGTAGGCTGTGTGAACCACCTTCCCCTCATCTATGGCCTTGGTGACTGTCTCGAAGAAGTCAACCAGGTTTAGTAGGCATGATCGACCCTTAACAAAGCCGAACTTGGTCGGGTCAAGTGTTTGGAGGTTCCCAATGTCTTTGTTAATGAGTTCCACGATGATGCGCTCCACAGCCTTGCAGACCAGGCTAGTCAGGCTTATGGGGAGTTAGTTACCAGGGTCAGCAGTGGGTCCAAAAACTAAATATCCCAAGAAGAATTTAAAATCTCATTTTTAACATAATCTGGGAGGTTCTGAGAATGCAGCCAGGCAAACCTCCCCAAAACAGTACCAGTGGCCACAGCCCTGGAAGAAGTATCTACTGAGTCATGCACACAGCAAACAATGAGTAGTGAGCTGTGCAACAGAAGTAACTTAATTATTGAAAGCATGACATTCTAACAAAACAGGGAAGCCTTCCCTTTTGCCTCTCCCAGGACTGATGAGTGTTACTCCTCGCCTACTAAGGGTACCCCAATAGCTACAGAGGACGTGATTAACCCTGTTCCATAATGGCTACGGGTGCTATACCAGAGGGATCCAGGCTAAAAGATGAGATGTCTGAGATACAACTCATTCTGGCAAAAGCCATTTCATTAACTTTGGTTTGTGTGTGGCTGGAAGAAGGACCAACCATGGGACTGACAGTTTGTTCCACAGTCGAGCAGAAAATAGTGCCTCTTTTTCCATGGAGAACAAGCAGCAAAAGCTGGTAATATTTAAAAGTCTTTAGCAGTAACTTTGTTTTCTCAGAAAAATACAGTAAAAAGTACTTTGAAACACTTTTCCAACCGTCAAAAGTAAAATAAACACAATTTATCCACAGAAAAAAATGTTTTTCAAGTACTTTAAACAACTTTTAAACTGACAGGAAAAAAAGTGTTCTCGTTTAAAAGTACGATACAGTCTCATAACACTCCATTAAAACACAAACGCTTAGGTTTAAAATAACTTTCCTGAACAGGAAAGTGGTATTCAACAAACATTTTTTAATATAATTTTTTTCCTCAAAGGGAACTTATCTGCCCAGCAAAGGAACAAATTTACTATTTATCCCTGAAAGCCTCAGATTAGATTACTCTTCAGAGGTCTAAAGGGCTTAGCACCCATACCTATCTTTTTAGTCCACTTAACTCAAGCTAACTTACAGTGTGGGCACAGGGAAGACACCCTGAGCATTTGGAAACTGGCCAGCTGTTATATCCTATGCAGGTTATAACCCATATAGCTATGGCTACTACAGCAGTGATCAATAAGATGAACATCTAAAGATGCAGTGCATACACTAAAATTATTACATTAGATGCCATTAATTGGAGATCTATATAAAAAGCATACATCACGCCAGACAAATATCTTCTTTGATAGATGATCTGCATCTCTTTAATTTCCTTTGGGTGTTTCAAGCTATACCATTTGGTGGCTGTATACTAGGTGAAATTGAATTCCCCTTAAATGTGAATTGCATTTTTAATTCCTCCAAGTCTTTTGGGTTTCTAATACCATGATGGCAATGGACCCCATTCCTAAATCAAAGTATGATTAAAGTTCATGAAATTAGTATTGTTTCAGTCTTTGATGTCAGCCTGAAGTGCTTTTCGCAGCACCCACAAGGAATTTGCACATTATGACTTAAATGATGTATGCCCAAATAAACCCAAGTTAACGTCAACTAGCCACCCAAATCCAGAAATGCAGAGACGTTCACATTATGACTTTACAGCACCCTGGCTCTACCCTCTTCATTCATTTCAAAGGGCAGCATTTGTCCCCATTGCTCAGGCTTCTTTTCTTACTCTTTTTTTCAGAAAGAGTGCTTCATTAATATGTGTCTAAGAATCACCTAGAGCTGATCCACCATGTTTATTATAACTAAACGTGATGTCACAGTGAACGGCAGACTGAGAAAGGCACAAAAAAATAATAATTTATTGAAGTGCTTTTCATTTGACACTGTGTGCAAACCTCTTCAGATCCACGTTTAGTTATAGTAGTTTTTGCATTTTCTTTTTGCCACCATGTTTATTATCAATAGCTTCCTTATTCATTGTTACTGAAAGAATGGATTACTAAGCAGGTTTCACAGATATTGTTAAACTATTAGGTTACTTTTTAGTAAGCTTGTCGAACTTAATGGACAAACTGGACAAACTTCACAAGAAGAATACCGTAGAGTAATGGTTTGAATCCAGGTAAAAAATACTTTCTAAATGCCAAAAAAATGCATAATATCCTTCAGGAAGTCATCCATTTCTGGTAACTATCATATTGACAACACACTTCTAAGAGTCAACCTAGTAGTCAGGGACTTGGGGACACACACATATACAGTAATCTGGTCTTTGACCATCACGTGTCTACAGTAGTGTGGAAATCATTCTATGTTGTGCAACTTATAAACAAAGGTATGGTATCTAGGTTCAAGAAGGTCACTGTTCTTCTGTATATACCATTCATCAGACCTATCACTGAGTACAATGCCCTCTTTGGTATGTCTCTAACCAGGTATATCCAACAACTGGAGCATCCACACAAGTTCCTTACTAAAAGAGCACACAGTGCAATGAACATGTCCTATACAGACTGCCTCAAAACCTTATCCCTGTATTGTGTCTCCTACAGGCTGTTGAGGGGAGATCTATGCCTGGCATATAAAGCATTTTCAGACCCCACCTTGATAGACCCCCTGCATATTCCAAAGATAAACAACACCCAGATTGCCCATTCTAAAGACTTAAACCTTGCCTGTGACATAATAATGACCTGCTGCAGATACAGGTATATATCCCAGAGACCACCCCTTCTCATGAACAGGCTCCCCATTCATATGAAGCAGAGTTCCTCCCTAAACCAATTCAAGTGTAACCTTGGCAGCTAGACGGGGAAGAGGAAATTCATCCCTGGCTTGGCATCTATGTCTCTAGTGGAGACAGGCAGCCTGTGAATGGTTCATCTTCCAGGCCCCTGCTTGTAAATGTTTCATCTCCCTAGACCCTGCTTACATTTATCAAGGGTACCAGAACTTGTCAGAGATTTGGGGTGTATGGCTATGCTTAAAAAGGCCCTTGTGGTCACTAGCTTAGTACACACCTATGAACCCAAGGATTTTTGATTAGTGTGTCTTCTTTTTCACATTCTTATCTTTTAACTGGTTTAAGTACCTGATGTTTTTCGTCTTGGGCAGTGCTGCATAAGATTTTATTTTATCTGTGGAAATATGTGCTGACTGACTAGCATTACAAAGTACTTATGTGACATTCGGGCAAGCCTTAAACTCAATGTGCAGAGAGTTTGATTAATTCATAAACATGAATGTTTTATAATGCTGCTCTTTCTGTGTCGTATTGCAGCTGGACAAAAACAATAACTGCTGTACTTTTTATAGTGCCTTGTATGTGGGAACTTCATTGATTCAGAGCAAATATGTGTATTTTTTTTTCAAACAGAACAGTGCTATATAGAAAGTAAGATGTAACAAATGCATACCTTTAGAGACTTCAGAAAATTATAAGCTATTTAAGGCATATGGGTGTGCAGATATGTTTGGGAGAATATAATGTTTCACAAGAATGTTACTGGGCACTAGGGTGAACTACAGTGATTCTGTATGACAAATAAAATATAATACAGGAGTTCACTACCAGTACAAAAGAACGGCAGCAGTCAGAACAGTTATACTGCAGCAAACCTGTCTTGTTTGACATGCACTGGTATTCATTTTATAATACTAACAACATTTAAACAAAATGTCCTACAGTGCTTAGATGTTTTACAGTTTGTCTGGGGTAATTCATGAATTGTTTCCAATTTATTTTCGTAAAGTATTTTATAATGGGAACACTGCTAGCTTTAAAACTGCTGCTGTAAAGGTCGCGATTTGTAAAGTTTCAGGAAAATAAACTAGGTCATTAAATCAAAACATTTGGAATTTCTGTGTAGGCTGCTCTGGTAGTTAAAAAAGTAACCAACTAGCACAATTCTGTCAGTAATGCCGACATACTCAGTTTATCAGCTACATCAAAGTGACAAAAAATACTCATCTGGAAAAACAGAGCATCATACAGTAAAGAAAATATTTTGTGTTATATTTGTTGCAAACATCTATATTTCTGAGGTGAAGATTTGCAGGTTACTGGTTTTCCAGTTTCATTTAAGCAGTCTTAAACTGTCAAATGTATTTTTAGTCATGCATTAATTTCTTACCATTTTAACTTACAGATTTGAAAATCATTGAGTCACCTTAACTTGAATGAATAATCCTTGCTGGCTACTTCAGAAAGCCCAGGGTCAGGTACGTTTTGTGTGTGTGAGTGTGAGCAAGTGTGTAGCACTAACACCATAGAACAAATTCTGTTTAAACATCTTGTATGTATTTTACCAGCTTTATTAACCATAGAATCACAACAGTGGCATTTATCATTTATATATATATATATATATATATATATATATATGGGTCTACTTTGTTTCATTGATAGCTCACTTTACTGAATTTCAATTCACCCTGACCAAACTGCTGAAAGCTCAAATTACTAAAAACTTATTACACTGAATCTCATTTCACTGGAGTGAAGTACTGGCACTGTGTAGAGTACTGAAAGGCAAGTAAAATGTATATGCCCTTTTCCCCACTGTAGTGCGATTCTGGAGTTAGTATATGTGTATATATATATATATATATATATATATATATATATATATATATATATATATACAGAGAGAGAGAGAGAGTTGGGGGGGTGTGGGGGGGGGGCACAGCCCTCCACATTGGGGGTGTGTGGGGAGCCCAGCCTCCCATTTAGTTTGGGTATATATTGTCTTCTGGAAAGAGATAGTCACTGGTGATGTAAGTATGCATGTCTATGGTTTAAAATGTATTGTTTTGAAGCTTTTGGTGAAATATAAAATAAAACCAAACTAGGTGAGGGGCTACACCCCCACATCACCCAATGTGGGGGCTGTACCCCCTGCACCCCCTAACTATATATACTAACTCCAGGATCGCACTACAGTGGGGAAAAGGGTATATTCCTTTTACTTGCCTTTCAGTACTCTACACAGTGCCAGTACTTCACTTCAGTGAAATGAGATTCAGTGAAATAAGTTTTCAGTAATTTGAGCTTTCAGTGATTTGGTCAGGGTGAATTCAAAATAAGTGAAATGAGCTTTCAATGAAACAAAGTAGACCCATATATATATGAAACTACAAAACATGACACACAATCCAGCAAACAGCATACAATTATACAAATTACATTTCAGAACCAGTATTCAAATACGCAAGCAGGCACATTCATACAGAGGCCGGTAAAATTTCTTTTAATCCATCTCTGTATGAAGAGGATGCCACTGGAATTCTTTGTCCACAGTCGAGATAAAATTCCCCCAGCTGTCTCAGACATCTCCTCTGGCAAATATCTTGCATGTGGTAATGATACCACAGGTTGTTGCCTCTTACATAATCAACTTATTAAAAACAGTTATTGGACAGTAGTAAGCCTACCATGCTGATTAATTTGGTAATACTTCAACCAGCTACTTCAAACAGTTTGTTGACTTCCTTATCCAAGCAGCATCTCATTTCAGGTCTGTGGTGAAGCTCCATAAAACTTCTGCTGCTGATTTAGAGTGTTGCTCCTGTGTAATTATGTAAGCCAACACAAAAACTGAGATCTGCCCTACAGGCCCTTGATGTGTCAACTTTGTTTCCCTAGCATACTGCAGATGAGTAGCCACTCTTTGCACACCAAACAATTTATTAGGCTATATACTAGTGTTGGTTGACACTGGTTACACTGACGTCAGTAAGGCTGAAGCCTGAGGCACATACATTAGGTATGTAAACACAGGTGGGATCTATGTTGGATAGGCTGTTGTTGGTAGGGCTGATGCTGGATAAGCAGACACCAGTTGGACAAATGCCAACTGGCTCGATCGATGTCAGTTCAGCAAACATCTGTGCTCTGCACATTTGAGAGACTAATGTCTGTGGATAGGCACTGAGTAGGATGAAAAGGAGGATCTGTCTCTCAGTAAAATATTACACCTCCAGTTTCTTAACATCACTTGAGATTAATTAACATCTCAGGTACCTGCTGGAGTTGACATGGAGAAGGAAAGGAGTAACATGGCCTTCCTGGATGACCTCCTTGGTGAGAGGGCTCATTTCTGTTTCTGAATCCCCATTGGGATCAGACATCCCACAGAAATGGAGGGGCAGGGCTGTTCTGCAAGGTTACATCATCCACGGACTTAACTGAAACATTCCCTCTTGACACCCATTGCACTCTGAACCCTAGACATGTTACCGAGCAGGTGCGATTATGGCCATATATAGGAAAAAAGAATGCCTGATGACTGCCCAATTGATGACCTCCTTTTAGTTGGCCTTTCACCTTGATGTATGGGGAAAAACTGGCCAGTTGGCTAAGAGAGGATCTGATGGTCAGCAGGCAGTGAAGACAAAAAAGATTCCAAAAATAAATAACAGTTCCTTGTCTGTCATAGTCACCTTCTGGCAGAACTATGCAGTAGAGGCCAGTATGGATATTGGGCAGGGATGCTGAGCCAGAGTGAAGATAGGGCCTAAAGAAAACACATACTCAGTAGTTTCTCTGACAGTGTCTGTCATTTGTGTAGGAGATTCGGCAAGAATCAAAGCTGGAAACTTTAGTTTTGTATCTGCATTTTGCTTGATTTTTTCTTTTGATTTTTGTCTAACTTACCAGCTCAGGAGTATAATAATATATATTATAATAATAATAATATAATAACTTTGGGCACTTCTCATTGCTTTTGTGAGAATCTTTATGACAGTTAGCTATACAGGAGGAAGAAGGTAAAGGAGATTTTGCAGAATAAAAAGATGGCCCTTGTTCCATCCTTTGCATCTTTTTTTACTTCAAAAGATTTTGAAGAACCTTTCCCTGGCATCCATTAGCAGTGTCATTAAACTCCTTGGAAAATGAATACTTTTTGGCATCATGACACACACCTAAAGAGATCAAATACTTTATTTGTCCATTTACAAGTGGAATTTAATTACCACATGAACATGTACTGTGAGAAGCAGTGATTGCAGAATGGAATAAATCCTGTATGGAATACCATCTGATAAATAGAAACGATTTTGAATACATGTCACAATTAGAATTATAAAGAACAGCTATAGCTACATAGAAATATTATAATAGGAAATAGAAATAAAAGGAATGATGAGAGATGTTATATGAAGTAGAAAAATCAGTTTTGACTCAAAATATAAAATAAAACTTTGAAGCAGCCTCGAGTTATTCCACATGTGACATGAAATTAGTGGTGGGAGATAACTGGAGTATCAAGCTAGGGCAGTGCACTATGAGAGTTGTGGGCAGAGTTTAGCAGTGCAGGAAAGTCTGATGTGCCCAATGTTCCCAAGACCTGCTGGATTAGTCCTATCTGCTCCTACAGCTACAGCTCTGCAAATTCAAATCATGGGATATTTCCAACATATTCCAGATGTATGGATGTCAAAGTGAGGGGAACTACATTATCTATGAAATACAGTGGGGAACTGAAGAACAAAAAACAAATAAGTAAGAAGGTGATAGAGGAAGGAACAGTGGAAAGATGAAATTAAGGAAGAAATATAGAGGAAGCAAAAATGTCATTAGAGACAAATGATAGACTGAGGTACAGTAGTACAAGATATACACTTTCAAGGTCAGAGACAGAAGGAAAAGCTAGAGGAGAAAAAGCCATCAGACATTATAGACACAATTGGGGGCTTCAGGTAATACCACATTTGCTGTCCGTGGTTATTCCAGAAGTATTTTAGGGTGCATCTCTCTTACAAAAACACAGAGAACATCATACACTACTATGAAACAGTCAAGGATGTCCACATAGGACATATGACCTCATTTGGTAGAGCAATCATCAGTCAGTGTGTGTTTTCTAGGTAATAGAACATGGGTCATTTCAGTTTTCTAGGCAAGCTCTCTCATCTTCCACATTTTTTTTCCACTACATTTTAAGACAGAAGTATGACAAAGATTTAATCTAGGAAAAGAATGACGTATTCACTTTCATTATGATTCTACATATTCTGATATTTATCTTCTTTGACATCTTTCACTCTGCATTCTATTCTAACACCTGCCTTCTTTGTCATGGACTCCTCTACAATCTCCTGTACCTCAATCTCCATAACTCCTGAGATTATAATACTGTATGACATACATTATAACTTATTTTTGACAAAAACTATATACCTTCTTTATCTGCTGAATGTCAGCATCACTAAAGCCCTCTGTAAAAAATGTATCAACATATATATATATATATATATATATATATATATATATATATATATATATATATATATATATAGACAGAGAGGGAGAGATAATTATATAGATATACATACATACATACATATATATATATTTGCTTTAACACTTTGTCTCATTGTCAAGGTAGTTAGAGTTGCAGCCAGTCAGAATACAACTCCCACCACTGCTCCGCTCTCAGATATTTAATCTGGCTTGAGTTACCTCACTACCTCAACTTCACCCAACTCCTCCTTCCACATAAAATGGTATACAAATCCTCATCCTGCCCAGCAACCAGGACCATTCTTAACCATTACCTCCAAAATCACCCTCTTCACTCATCTGAGAAACACCTCCTTGAAATCCATAAACCGAAAACATCTATCGGTTGCTGCCTATATTCTTACTCAGTAGCCAAGGTCTGGAACAGTATTCCTACAGATATTAGAGCAATGCCATGTAGCCACATATTCAAACAATCCTAAAGAGATTTCTCCTTACCTCCTGGCTCTGTATATGTCTTACGCCAGGCTTCCTACTCCTTCCTACCTTCTCCCTACTTCCTGTTCGTTCCCTTGTTCTTCGTTTCCCCTTTCCTTTCCTCCCTTCTCTTATTACCCAAAGCACCAGTTACTTCTCCAATAGCTCTGTACTTTAACTCCATTTCCTAATCTTCCCCAACTACAAAATCCCTTTCCTTTGCTGTAGTTTTTTGCCCATAGTTAACATCTTTACCATCGGTTGTCACGACTGATTGTACTTTCCTAGGTATTCAGTATCCTATGATTGTTGTCTAACATTCGTTATATGATTTTCTGATCTGACTTTATTTATCCTGTATGTTGATTCTACTATTTGTTACCGCACTTCATGTGATAATATTATGTAGTTCGTTAATTGAACTATGTATGTTGGAGCTTTTCTCCAAGGGCCTCTGCTGAAGACGGGATTCATTTCCAGTCAGACTTTCTGGGTAAACAAATGCCAAACAAATAAATAAATAAATAAATTTACATGGCTTTCTTCTCCTTAGGCATTAGGGACTACATGCAAAATGATACACTCCAACCAAAGTCACAAAGACAAATGCCTATCTCTGTCTCGTTCTTCCCTTGAGATATACTCATAGGTTACATAAAAGTTATCAAAATAAATCCTGCTTTAAGTTTTTTAATATAGACCTTTGCATGGAGGACACCTGGACATGCTTTTTTAGCTTATGGACTCTACAGTCCAGTCTTGTGTTATGACTATCCCTGTCTACTATATATTTTCTACTCCACAATCTATAATTTTATGGAAGGCATATTTTCCAAGTGAATAAATTGATTTTAAATTGCATTATCCTGAAAGCAAGTCTTCTTCTTCTTCTTCTTTCGGCTGTTCCCGTTAGGGGTTGCCACAGCAGATCATCTGTTTCCATTTCTTCCTGTCCTCTGCATCATGCTCTTTCACACCATCCGCCTGCATGTCCTCTCCCACCACATCCATAAACCTTATCTTAGGCCTTCCTCTTTTCCTCTTACCTGGCAGCTCCATTCTTAGCATCCTTTTCCCAATATACCCAGCATCCCTCCTCAGCACATGTCCAAATCAACGCAATCTCACCTCTCTTGCTTTGTCTCCATACTGTCCAACCTGAACTGACCCTCTAATATACTGATTCCTAATCCTGTCCATCCTAGTCACACCCAGTGCAAATCTTAACATCTTTAACTCTGCCACATCCAGCTCCGACTCCTGCCTTTTCGTCAATGCCACCATCTCCAACCCATATAACATGGCTGGTCTCACTACCCTCTTGTAGACCTTCCCTTTCACTCTTACTGGTACCCGTCTGAAACAAATCACTCCTGACACTCTTCTACACACATTCCACCCTGCCTGTACTCTGTTCTTCACCTCTCTTCCACACTCACCATTACTATGAACTGTTGATCCCAAGTACTTAAACTCATCCACCTTTACCAACTCTACTCCCTGCATCCTCACCATTCCTTTACCCTCCCTCACATTTACACACATATATTCTGTTTTAGTCCAGCTAACCTTCATTCCTCTCCTCTCTAAAGCATATCTCCACCTCTCCAGGGTCTCCTCAACCTGGTCCCTACTCTCACTACATATCACAATGTCATCTGCAAACGTCATAGTCCACAGGGCCTCCTGTCTGATCTCATCTGTCAACCTGTCCATCACCACTGCAAATAAGAAAGGGCTCAGAGCTGATCCTTGATGTAATCCCACCTCCACCTTAAACGTATCTGTCACTCCCACCGCAGTCCTCACCAATGTCACACTACCCTCGTACATATCCTGTACCACTCTTACATACTTCTCTAACACTTCCGACTTCCTCATACAATACCACAACTCCTCTCTAGGCACCCTGTCATATGCTTTCACTAAGTCCACAAAGACACAATGCAACTCCTTCTGACCTTCTCTGTATTTCTCCAACAACACTCTCAGAGCAAATATTGCATCTGTAGTGCTCTTTCCTGGCATGAAGCCATACTGCTGCTCACTAATCATCACCTCCCTTCTTAACCTAGCTTCCACTACTCTTTCCCATAACTTCAAACTGTGACTGATCAGTTTTATCCCTCTGTAGTTACTGCAGCTCTGCACATCACCCTTATTCTTAAAGATAGGTACCAAAACACTTTTTCTCTACTCCTCAGGCATCCTCTGACTTTACAAAATTTCATTAAACAATCTGGTTAAAAATTTCACTGCCATTTCACCTAAGCACCTCCATGCTTCCACTGGTATGTCATCTGGGCCAACAGCCTTTCCATTCTTCATCCTCTTCATAGCTGTCCTTACTTCCTCCTTGCTAATCTGTTTCGCTTCCTGATTCACTATCCCCACATCATCCAACCTTCTCTCTCTCTCATTCTCTTCATTCATCAGCCCTTCAAAGTATTCTTTCCATCTACTCAACACACTCTCCTCACTTGTGAGTATGTTTCCCTCACTATCCTTTATCACCCTTACCTGCTGCACATCTTTCCCAGCTCTGTCCCTCTGTCTAGCCAATTGGTACAGGTCCTTTTCTCCGTCTTTACTGTCCAATCTTTCATACAACTCTCCATATGCCTTATTCTTAGCCTTCGCCACCGCTCTCTTTGCCATGCGCCTCATCTCCTTATACTCATGTCTACTTTCTTCATCTCTTTGACAATCCCACTTCTTCTTCGCCAGCCTCTTTCTCTGTATACTCTCCTGTACTTCCTCACTCCACCACCAGGTCTCCTTGTCCTCCTTCCTCTGTCCAGATGTCACACCAAGCACCTTTCTAGCAGTCTCCCTTACTAGCTCTGCTGTAGTTACCCAGCTATTCGGTAACTCTTCACTGCCTCCCAGTGCCTGTCTTAACTCTTCCCTGAACTCCACCTCACAATCACCCTTTTTTAACTTCCACCATTTAATCCTTGGCACTGTTTACACTCCTCCTCCTCTTCTTGATCACCAACGTCATCCTACAGACCACCATTCTATGCTGCTTAACTACACTTTCCCCGGTCACCACTTTACAGTCTCCAGTCTCCTTCAGACTGGCCCTCCTACATAGGATATAATCCACCTGTGTGCATCTTCCTCCACTCTTGTATGTCACCCTATGCTCCTCCCTCTTCTTAAAATACGTATTCATCACAGCCATGTCCATCCTTTTCGCAAAATCCACAATCATCTGACCTTCTGCATTCCTCTCCTTAACACCATACCTACCCATCACTTGCTCATCCCCTCTGTTCACTTCACCAGCATGCCCATTGAGGTCCACTCCAATCACTAGTGTCTCACCCTTGGGTACACTCACCACCACTTCATCCAACTCACTCCAAAATTTTTCTTTCTCATCCATCGCACACCCAACTTGTGGAGCATATGCACTAACAACATTCATCATTACACCATCAATTTCTAGCTTCATAAACATCACTCTATCAGACACTCTCTTCACCTCCAAAACACTCTTGGCATACTGTTCCTTTAGGATAACCCCTACCCCATTTCTCCTGCCATCCACACCATGATAGAACAATTTGAATCCACCTCCTATACACCTGGCCTTACTTCCCTTCCATCTGGTCTCTTGCACGCACAGTATAGCAACCTTCCTTCTCTCCATTATATCAGCTAGCTCTCTCCCTATACCAGTCATACTGCCAACATTCAAAGTTCCTACCCTCACTGCTACACTCCTTACCTTCCTCCTCTCTTCCTGCCTTCAGGCATGCCTTCTCCCTCCTCTTCTCCTTCGGCCAACAGTAGCCCAGTTTCCGCCAGCACCCTGTTGGCTAACAGTACTGGTGGCAGTCGTTGTTAACCTGGGCCTCGACCGATCTGGTATGGAAATATGAAATGTTCTCCGCATAAGTAATTTGGCAGAGGTTTTACACCGGATGCCCTTCCTGATGCAACCCTCCCCATTTATCCGGGCTTGGGACCGGCACAAAGAAATGCACTGGCTTGTGCATCCCCAGTGGCTGGGTTATCCTGAAAGCAAGTAAAAAATGTAAAAACCCATCTGACTATAGTATGACATCTTACCATGTTTCTTCCACACCATTCATATTATGACCGTTCTCATCAGGAGCCGTAAGTGGAAGATCGTGACTTGGTTTCCTTTAAAAAATTTAAAAAAAAAAACACTCAATGTCTGAAACTACATAATTTATGTACTATAAGCATAAAGCCAAAGTAATTATTAATACTATAGCAGAAAGTGTTAAAAACTAATAACTCCACTTGCTAGGATTAGGGATCTCTTTATTTTGGGGCAGATCTGCAGTTAGGTTGGTTTATACCCCACACAATGCTTCCCATTTGGTACTCCTCAGTTTGAAATTGAGGAGAAAAAAACAGAAGTTCTTTGACTGAGCAAAGTTGAGGAAGCATTCATGCTTCCATTATATATAGAACTGCTCTATACTCACAACTCTGGTAAACTGTAGTAGCCACAGATAAAGATCTTATTCAAGCTAGACAAAGTGCTACTGTTTATCATAAATGTATCAACATACAAACTCTTTATTAAACCTGACTTGCTAAACTGGAGCAAAAATCTATATTAACTCCTTGTTACAGTTCGTAATACAATGACATTGGCTATCATTTAAGCAGCTGTGATTCTTGATTGCAGATGTTTAAATGATTACTGATCCTGCTTGAATGGACTGATTGACACCTCAGGTATAGTGGCATATCATACTGCCTTGCAGCTTGCACGAGGGCAGTTACCCCCCCCCCCCCCATTTATCCAAGCCTTGTAAGGATTTGTTCAGCAGAAAGCATTTTCTTGGTAGGGGGCATCATTCCTGCAATGCATTCTCTCTACTGTGATGTTTGGTTCTTGAGTGACTTCCCTCATTGTGAATGACAACCCAGCCTTAAAAACTGAATTTTTGCTAAGAAGAATAAAGTTAACGAAAGATCAGTAGTTGTCCTAGGTAACATTCACAGATTCTTATTAATACTAGAGTACAAGAGACAAAAAACAAGTTGAATACCTGGTTTTCAAACCATTCATCTTAGCAAACAGCAGTCTCAGGACCTGTTCCCTTTGTTCCCAGGTCAGCTCACTGATATCTACTTTGCCAGTCTTAACATTAGCCCTGCAGAATATCAAGAAAATAGTTTAGACAGGCAGCCACCAAGTTAAAGGAATAAATGCATTCACCATAATTACATTGTTCCTGCAATCAGCATAGACAGTTTACAGCAGGCAGATAACAAGTAAGATTTGCCATCTCAAAAATAATAACCCTCCTAATATGATTGTTTTGCCCTTGAACATATGGAAGTTATATACTTGTCATAATTATAGCTCTACATGACTGTGGTCCATCTCCTTCAAACCTGTAGTACTAAGACCAAAGGGCTTAAATAAGTTAGTATCAGACACTTGCCCACATACTAATTCTTCATTTTTTAAGTATCGTATACAACTTTATTCTCTTTCACAAAGAAAAATTATTTCAAAATTATTAAATAGCAAGGATCTCAAGCAGCATGTGTGACTAATCCAGGGTGGTGGGCAGATAAGACTTGATCTCCTGCAGAATAAACACCTGCCTTGAACTTACAGTGGACATCCATCTTCTATTCATAGATTAGTACTAGGCTAACTGCCTTGTGGGCCATTTTAAGCTTAGCCAATTACCACATGTGAGAGTCAAACCCTGCACTTTGTGTGTGCAAGGTAAACACCTTAACCATGATGCCAACCACCCACCATCCATACATTTTGTAAAGGCATGGACAGGGCTTCAAGTCAGAGCTTTACACAGATTAATAGGTTTGAAAATCAAGCTTGTAAACTGCTGGTCTTCTACAGGTCTGAATGATATAAACCCATGTCTGTACTTTTGGCACATAAAATCATGCAGTGATTTCTTAACAATAGACAAAATTAAGCATTATTTAATTGTGAGTGGTAGTTTGTTTTTCCATAACATAGGCAGATACTGTCCTCAGTGAAGTTACCAGACCTGGTGTTAACTCCAAGGGTTGCTTATTTTAGACACAGTATTTCAAAATTAACATGATCTCACAATGCCTTGAAGAGCAAGCACAAATCACCCCCTCAGGAGGCCGTGCAGCACTGAGAACAGTGACATCACCACTATTTACTTTGTGAGAAACCTTTGGACTTTTTGTAGTTGTATAAGGTACAGTTTTAGGCAACTATGAAATACTTCACTATCATTTATAGATAGCCAAATCACTGTCAGATGCAGTGGTACAATTATTTCTACAAATCTTTCTGATATTCCATTTTGTATTAGAGGAACTATCTTAAAAGCTTCTCTAACAACTGTGGAGATATTCTGAACAAAGATAACATTGCTATCTGTAGTTAGGTTCTTTATGAGTTGAAAGTATTGTCCAAAGCACATGAGGCTACATTTCTTTATGGTGAACATAAAACCACTATTATAGCACCATAACTGCACATGTGTAGTTCCCCCCTCCCCCACAGCACCATTCTACCTGCTTTGAAGGTAACCGTGCTTCCCACCTTGTAGTAGCCTATTTATTTTGTCACCCACAGCTGGTTCCCAGTTCTACCTCTAAAAAGAAGATACCAGACCATAAAGGGTCTAACACCAAGCCTTGTGGTATTCTACTGGTTGTGTCCAGGTGTGTCCCCAACTTCTGTCAATGTTTTATTAAGTAACCTGTCTCTGATCCAGTTAGTTCTACAGTAGTTAATTTTAACTGATTTAGCCTACCAAGTATACCTCTATATGGGATCATGTCAGTTGTTCTGGTATGAAATGACCCACCTTCATCTACAACAACAGTTAATTGTTCAAGAAATAGTACCAAGTTAGAAAGTGGGACCTTTCCTTCATGAACCCATTTTAATCTTAATGTAACACCAAGAGATCTTTCATTTGATTTACAAAGTCTTTTTTATTCCCTTCCTTCCCACAGGACTGAGCCAAATGGCTCCTCTAACCGGATCTGATTGGCCATTCATTTCATGGTAACTGGAGCCAGAAATCTCCAGACAAGGCAAGAGCCCTATATCCCATTCATTTCTCCCCACAAATCCCTAATCAGCTCATCCAGTTTGCAGTGAGACATGGGTAGTAGGAAGTGTGCCAGCTTGCTGGTCCTGCAGGGAGGCCTTCCCTCTTTCTCCTGGTGGAGCATGCCTATGGTAGCTCTTCTAAGTTCTGCTATAACTGCCCACTGAGGAGAAGAGTGGCAGTACCACCACATACTAAATTCCTCTCAGATTACTGTGTGATGTACATACTGCAGCTCAGGCTCCCCAGGCTCAAGCACCAAGGGACGAACACCTTGTGCTCCCAGTAGGTGCCACCTATGTGGCAAGTGTTGGAGATGCCTCCTTCATCCCAGGACTGGTGATACGACAACATCCATTCACTGCACAGCCATGTTTTGAAACAGAGTTGCCTGTAATGTAGTCAGTTCTCTCTCTCTCTATGCTACAGAGCTGATGACAAAGCTTGAATGTTAAATTAATTATCTGGATACAAACTAAACCACCTTCTTTGATAAGGAATTATCTTTGCTTCTCACATTTTCTTTCATAACTATAATTCAAAAGTCTGTTAAATAAGCATTGTTACAGGTCTAAGTGTTATTTTGTATGGGGAAGCCCCTATTATTAGATCATATAACACTGTTATTCTTAACTCTTGCCAGTAACACATCTTCTGTGATAATTAGTATATTATAAAAGTAATTTCTGCTTCCTTCTTTTTTCTTAATCTTAATTATATTTTATTAATATAGTACTTCAAATTGCTACTAAATATTTCAGAGGACATACTGGAGATATCTTAAGGGTCATGAACTATTCCAGTGTCTTTTACCAATATATCACATTTCTGAATTTTACCTTTAATTTTTCTTATACAGTTTAGGACAGTTTTATTTTTATTGTCTCTGACGTTAGTAGCTATGTTTTTAATAGTTTACTTTTAATAATCTTGATAACTGTGTTTGGAACTTTGTGATTTGTTTACCTAGTTTTAGTAGTTGCTGAGGAAGCTTTTTTACAGAATATGTAGTGGTCTTCTTTTTCTGTTATAAAGTTTGTTGATTTTACAGTTCTAATACATGGATTTCTTTTTGAATTTCCCAGTATTTTTAGGTTTTAGTAAAAGAGCTTGAGTCCCAAGTGCTCGAAAACCACTGTGTCTTGTAGCTCATGTAGTCTGCCACTCACATACGAGTTTGGATAAACATCTGCCGTACTATACCTGAACACATGATTCGAGTTAGAGCATGGTATGTATGTACAGCAGTCATGGGGGGAGGAAAGGGGATGGGAGTGTAAATTAGGGTAATGATCTGGAAAGGGATTTAGGTTTTGGGAGAGGAAAGGGAGTTTTATGGTTAGGGAATGTGATAGAATATATCCTTTAACATAGCTGCTCTTTGTGTATACGTGGTAAACAATATTCCACAGATTGCCTAGTGAGTTGTTAATTTCATCATAATGACCACTTGAGTACTCTCTACATTTGGACTTGTTAGTGACTGTTTATTTTTTATTTAATTTATATTTTTGTTGACACTTTTAGTTTCACTAGGCTTGTGGCCTATTTTCAGGGGAAACCTATGGTGGCAATCAATACCAACTATAGGAAATGTGCCCAGGGCAGTAGGGAGTTTCTCCTGTACTTTTCTCCAGATGGTACCTGAGGGATGAGAAGGGAGGAGGAAAACCAGCATGGTGGAAGAGATAAAAGCTGTGGAAGTACACAACAACAAATCGGGGTGGAAGGTGATCAGAATTTGGAAATAAATGTTAACTCAGGAAAAGCAACAGTAATGGCAGTAGGAGGCATGGACAATGACGCCCTGTTACAACTGATACATGCAGGTGAGCTAGATGATGAGTCCACACAATCCTAGGGTGAATTGGTGGAAAATGTGTAGAAATAATCCTGCAGAGTGTGCAGTCAATGCAGGCAATGTGAAAGATGGAACTGAATAGGAGATGGTAATGTCAGTGGAGAGCTAAGTTGATGAGATTGACTTGTGACACAAGGTAAGAACAAAACACCAAAGAGTAGTGGAGGTGGACATTATCTGAGATGGAGAATCACAATTCATTCGGCAATGAACTGTGTGTTACACCCAAGCAGAAATTAGGAAATTATAAATTAATGAAGAATTAACTGCATGGAGAGTAACAGCAATGGAGGCCAGACTTAGGACTGGCCTTAGGTCAAATGGTGCACTAGGCAAAAGGGCTCCACAACACCCCTACACACACCATCCGGTGCCCCCATCCTGGTCTACCTAACACCAAATAAATACTGGAAAAGTGCCCTTGCTAGACCAGTGCCCTAGGCGGCCGCCTAGTTGGCCTATGCCTAAGGCTGGCTATGAGGCCAGTGATACAGGTTACAAGGCAAACAAAGGACAGGTGATAAACAGGTATGATGTATGGAACAAGGCTCCCGAATGAAATGTTACCACTCAAAATGCTGACTGCCAAGTTGAAAAAAAAGACCAAAAACCCAGAAAGGGGTGAATGCCAAAGATGGCTCTTCTTTAAACTTCTTTTTGGCATGAGGGGTAAGCCCTCCTGCACCCCCACTGTGGGGGGAGGGAAAGTCCTCCACTCCCCCAAAGTCATATATACCAAATCCAAGATTGCCACACTTCAGAGAAAAGGAAATATTCAGGGAAATGGCCATCCCAGACTTAGTATATATGTCTGCTCTTTTGGCCATTCAGTCTCCATGTTTCAGGCCTCACTCTAACATATCCTGACATTTCAAATGGTTTTATTTTATTTTTATTTTATTTCCAGTTTGATTACTGTGGAAGTCCACTGGGTCTAGAAGACCTGTTTTCAGTGGAGGCCCGGGGAGAAAAGCTCCAGGATAGAGAAATGCAAAAAAGAAAGAATATACAAAAATAAGCAAATACAAATAAAGTAGTAATATACAAGAAAAGTTGTATAGTAATAGTTACAATTATGTACATTCAGTGCCATGCATATTCAGCAGGAATCAAATTGTATAGGTTACAACTTATGTACATTCAGTGTTAGGCATATTCAGCAGGAATCAATGTGAGTTGTTATTACTGAATTTTACAATAAGTTTTCATTTGAGCAAGCCACTTGTGTTGTGGTTGGGGAAACACCTTAATATACATACATATTAGTAACAGTGATAACACTTTACTTGTACTCGTAAAATAACATGGGACAAGATAGATATCCTGACAGGGTTTACTGTAACAGATATTAGGACAGTTATCTATTTGGCTATTTGAGCCCTTTTCAGAGTTAATATTCAAACTATTTGGATTACAGTACATTGTTTAAGTGTATGTGGCAAAAAAAGCTTTTTGTCAACCTTGGAAAGGTGCGTGTGTGTGCGCGTGTGTGTGCACGTGCGAGTTTGTGTGTGTGTGTGTGTGTGTGTGTGTGTGTGTGTGTGTAAGAAAGTTGACTGTTCAGTTTAGAACATCTGAAGTGACTCAATATGGACAAACCCATACTCAAATAAATGTGATCACACTGGTTTTGACGTTTGAAAGATTTCTGATTACAGAGCTGTCATGATTAGGACATAGGAGGTGTGAGTTTCATTATCAGTAAAAGTGGCAAGTGTTAAATGGGGAAAAAGGGGAGCAGTCAAATACTGGGGACTGTCTAAAGTCGTTTTTATTTTCTGGTGAGGCTACGCCTGCTTCAGGAATGCACAAAAAGATGTACACACTGTGGGTAACTGGGCATACTAGAAATTGTAGAATGTTTTGCAGCAAGTACAATAAAGGACATTTCTGGTGTGACCACCCTACACTACGAGAACAAGATAGTGAAGGAGAGGAAGAAGAAAGCAGTGTGCAAGAACAGGCAGCAAAGTGAACGTCAGGGAGAGTGAGATCGGTATTTATATGCAAATAGAATGCATGAAGAAGATATATGTTTAAAGAAAGTAATCTCCAGAGTTAGATAATGAAGGGAATGTGACTCAGGGAGAGTGAGATCGGTATTTATATGCAAACAGAATGCATGAAGAAGATATAGATTTAAAGAAAGTAATCTCCAGAGTTAGATAATGAAGGGAATGTGACTCAGGGAGAGTGAGATCGGTATTTATATGCAAATAGAATGCATGAAGAAGATATATGTTTAAAGAAAGTAATCTCCAGAGTTAGATAATGAAGGGAATGTGACTCAGGGAGAGTGAGATCGGTATTTATATGCAAATAGAATGCATGAAGAAGATATATGTTTAAAGAAAGTAATCTCCAGAGTTAGATAATGAAGGGAATGTGACTCAGGGAGAGTGAGATCGGTATTTATATGCAAATAGAATGCATGAAGAAGATATATGTTTAAAGAAAGTAATCTCCAGAGTTAGATAATGAAGGGAATGTGACTATACTGTATAAGTGAAAAAAAACAAAACAGTGTGGTACAATTAGCAACTGTTGCCATCAGAGCAAAGTAACTTCTGCACTTGTTGTTTAGCTACAAAACAAAAAGATGGAAGCAAGACTGGTCCCAGTGACTGAAGATTTATGTCATAACTGTCTGATTGAGGGACCACTCCAAGGTTCGTACATTAATACTAAGCTAACTGCTCTGAAGGGCTATTTTAAGCCTAGCCAATAACCTGATATCAGAATCAAACCCAGCACCTTGTAATTTATATGGTGAAGATTTTAGCTATTATGCCAATCTGAAACTCATGAGGAATTAGAATGGGTCTGCTCAATTTGTCCACTGAACATTGTAAGACCCCAGAATGTGCATTGCAATGAAAAAGTGATGGGAAGACATCACTCACTGCCACATTGTCATGGTCTTCCAGCAAAATGGATATGATCAGGTTCCATCCTGTTTGTTGATATACCGGACTACTGTCATGTTACCTGCCTGGATGGAGATCACACCCTCAGGGAGGGATTCCTGAAAGACCTGCAACTCTAGCAGGGCTACCTTCATCTCCAAGACATTGATGTGAACTTGGCCTCCATAGGTGACCAAGAACCTTGAAGCATCTTCCCTTTGAAATGTCTCCCAACCCCAGAACAGAAGTGTCTGTGGTTAATGTTGCTATTGGAGGTAGTGGGGAGAATAATTGACCATCTGAAACCATTGGGTAGTTCAATAACTAACTGATGTGATTCATGCAAACTGGTGTGAGAGGAATCTGTGAATGTAGCGGGTGAGACAATAGGGATCAATGAACCAACAGGATCCATTGTAGAACTCTCATATATCTTGCTAGAGGGACTAGAGTGACTGAACAGGCCATTAAGCCCAGCAGCCAGAGAATAAGGCTTTCTGGAGAAGAGGAGTGTTCAAGGACCTGAGAAGCTATTTGATGCAAGGATGATATTGTAGATTGAGGGGATTTGGCTATCTGACAATTCATATCCAAGTGGCATCCAATGAACCCTATCTGTTGTATCATTATTAACTGACTCTTTGCATGGTTGACTAAAATCCCCAACTGTACAGCAAGGTGGAACAAGGAGTCTTTGTGCTAAACCAATAGATCCCTGGTTGATGTGGTAAGGAGCCAATTGTCTAAACATATGAACACCAGGAACACCTGCAGCCTGAGATACACTGCTAGCACTGCCATGCATTTGGTGAACACCCAGAGGCTGTGAGGAGACCACGTCCAGCTCTGACTCCTGCCTTTGTCAATGCCACTGTCTCCAACCCATATAACATAGCTGGTCTCACTACCATCTTGTAGACCTTCCCTTTCACTCTTACTGGTACTCGTCTGTCACAAATCACTCCTGACACTCTTCTCCACCCACTCCACCCTGCCTGTTCTCTTTTCTTCACCTCTCTTCCACACTCATTACTCTGAACTGTTGATCCCAAGTATTTAAACTTATCCACCTTCACCAACTCTACTCCCTGCATCCTCACAATTCCTCTATCCTCCCTCTCATTCAGATATATATATTCTGTCTTAGTTTGGCTGACCTTCAGTCCTCTTCTCTCTAGAGCATATATCCACCTCTACAGGGTCTCCTCAATCTTTTTCCTACTCTCACTACAGATCACAATGTCATCTGCAAACATCATAGTCCACGGGGACTCCTGTCTGATCTTGTCTGTCAACCTGCCCATCACCATTGCAAATCTATATCCTTCATAGGAATTAACAGCCAGCCAGCTTCCAAAGCTTCAGGGCACCGTCCATGGGTCCAATCCATTAGTCATCTCAAGCTGAGCTGACTAAAAGGTCAGGTTTGGGTGCCAAGCCCTTCAGACCTAACATGCCATCTGAGAGAGGGAGGTTAAGAGCCCTGAGAGGACATTGTTAGGAGCAACAAAAATAAATATTTACACCCTGGCATAAAAAAAACATGCCACAAAAACAATGGAGGATGTAGGAAGGGAGCGGGTACTGCAGCACTGATCATTCAAACATCTATGGTTACAGTAAGTTTACTTACACAACTGTACTTTGTTCTTCATATACATCAATGCTGCAGTAGGCTAAGCCATATGGATAGATTACCATAACTTTGAACAACTGGTGGTGGAAGGGGAAGGGTCCAGGAGTCCCTGGAGAATAGTCCTAGTAAAGCTTGACCCAGACCTTGAGAAGGACTCCGGCTTGTAGTGCTTTGTAAATATATATACATATATATATATATATATATATATATATATATATATATATATATATACACACACACACACACACACACACACACACACACACACACACACACACACACACACTTATACACACACACACACACACACACATAGGACCAAGTTGCTGCTTCTAGAATACTTCTAGAGTCCAACCATTTCCAAAAAGCCAGAGATTAATTCAAAAGGCCCTGCCTGAAATAGCTTTTTTTTGTTGTGAGAATAAAAAAAGGTAATGGCGTGAGACCACCATTTGGAAATGGGCTACTTTGACACAGGTTGCCCTTCTTCTTTCCTTCACAAGAAATGAACTACTGATCAGAAGTTCTGAAAGATTTAGTTCCATCAGGATAGTACCTGAGCTGTCTGTGGACATCCAAGGTATGAAATATCCTTTCCCCCTCATTTTGGTGGTCAGGGAAGAACACAGGAGATGGATAATTTCCCTTAAAGTAAACTCGGTTAACACTTTAGACATAAAGTGACTGGTTCTCAAGGAAACACTGTTTTTGTGGAAAATGCTATAAAGATGATGCATAGTAAGAGCTTGCAAATCAGAGGTCAGAGCAAACAGTAAAACTGTTTTCCATGCTAAGAACCTCAAATCAACCAAATGAGCTGATTCAAATGGAACAAGTATTAGCTTCTCTAACACAAAATTAAGATCCTGGGGAGGAACCACCAGTTTTCTTGGAGATCTCGTATGCAAAACCCCTTTCAAAAACATTTGGCATGGGAATGCCTGGAAAGTGGGGAATCCATGGACAGACATGCTGAAATGGCTGACAAATGAAAATGCAGGAGTAAGGCAAGCTGAAGTAAAGTAACACACACAGTATTGTAAAGAAACACTAGGCAAGGACAATTCGCTGAACTGGGGCAGTGAGGGTAGCATGCCTGGCTATCATGGAAATTGGAGAAGCCATGCAGTGAGCCTGAGATTGTGAAGGTTCTGGTGAATTAGTCCATCTGGATGGGACAGCAGATCTGGATCTGGGTCCACTATCCAATGTTTATGAATTAGGTGAGGCCAAAGATAGGGAAACCATATCTGTCGTGGCCAAATGGGGGCAATGAGATTTATTCTGTTCTCTGACACTTTGGCTTTCTTCAAAAATTGAGAAATGAGAGGAATTGGAGGAAAGGCATAAAGTAAACCAGGGGGTCGATAGTGCAGAAGAGCATCTCTTCGTGACTCCCCCGGGGGGACCAGGGCAAAGTAGCTGCTGCACTTTTTGTTCAAGGGGGATTCAAATAGATTGCAGCATGGCTGGCCCCATTGACGGAATATCTTGTGCACCACCTAAGGGTTTAGAGACTGTAGAATAGTGTGTGTTGTACCTTTATGAAGCATTGCCAAGGACAGCACGTGCATATAAATAGCAAGCACATAGAAGTTTCAGTGCCATTTTGAGAGTGCAGCCAGAGTGTAAACATGTATAAGTGTGATAGTCAGTTTGTTTATAAGATTATCTAAGTTAAAGTTACTAAGCCTCAATCCTGATGTGTTTGTACATAATAAAGCTGCTTCAACAGAACCCACAACTGTTCGTCTGTTTTATCCTGACCAGTCGAGCAACATGGTGTCAGAACCGGGATTCCAGAGACTGCTTTTCAGAGCTACGAGGTGCAGAGTTAACAGTGAAGGTAAACTAAGTGAACTGAGAGAAAAAAAAAGGGTCAGAATAGAACTAAAAGTAATGAAAACTTGCATGAATGATTTATTTTATTAAAAAGAAAACGGAGCATTACAAGGGCACAAAACGCATTATTAAGCAAACAAATAGCATGGAAATGTTTATTAAGCAAACGAAAGGCACAAAAAGTTTATTAATTAAAGTAAATGTTCGAAATTAAGATATTTGATAATATGATTATTAGAAAAGCACATAAGCGGTTCAGAATTACGTCAGAATTGCAAAATGAGCATGTTTAGAGTAAAACAAGCAAAAGAAAAGTATAATGGCCATGAAAAGAGATTAAATGAGCAAAACAAATATAATAAAGGACAAAAGGGCATATTAAGCATAAATAAAGCAAGAAGACTGCATGTTTTTGGCAAATTACTGTGTTTTGGCATAAACTACTATTTTGCATTGATTGAAGCTATTCAGGGCATAACTAGAGTTATGCGAAGTATCTCAAAGTGTGTAAAAGTGCTTACAGTGTTTATTACTGTGTATTTATTCTGAAGAGTTTATTGTATGCAAAGTGCAACTATTTCTTGAAGTGCAGTTAGAATACAGCCATTTTGAAAAGTTTCTTGTGCTGGTATGTCTTTTCTCAAAGTGCCGTCATTACAGAGTGTTTTTTGCACTGTACAGTTATTTAGCAAAGTACAGCCATTTTGGAAGAGTTTCAGTGTACTGTGCACTGTTTATTCGCAAAGTGCAGTTACTTCGAAATGTTTCTTACTCTCAGCTTCTTCTGCCCAGTTTATTTGCACAATGCAGTTATTTTTGAAATGTTTTTTTACACTGATAACAGGTGATTTGTCAGAGCACAATGATTTCAAGAGCATTCTTGTGCCTAGGAGACTTATTTCACAAAGTTCAGTTATTCAGAGGCTTATTGTGCTATTGGGCATAGTTACAAGTACTGGCATAAATTTCTGTCATATGTGTGTGTGTGTGTGTGTGTGTGTGTGTGTGTGTGTGTGTGTGTGTGTGTGTGTGTGTGTGTGTGTGTGTGTGTGTGTGTGTGTGTTTCTGCATATTTGCAAAAGCCTTCACTGGTATGAGTTAATATGGCAGTGGCCTTTCGCAGACCAGGCCCACTTGTATTTGATCAGAATATTGCAGAGAAAATTTGTGCAAGAGTATGATATTTTCATACAAGCAGCTTATTCTGACAAAGATGCATGCACCAGGGCATTCATTTTGCCAAACCTAGCTGGATCAGAGGCCACTGAAAGAGAGCATTCATTTGTGCATGCACCAGCAGTACATGAAGGAGAGGGAGAAAATGTCATATTGTTGTACAGGCTGAATCAAGGGAGGACACTTAGAGTGTCTTAAATGCAAATTCAGAGAAATGAGCGACCCCCAGACAAATGTTACATTAGAGGGGCATTTGTTTTACACAAGAGATCAAAAGCCAGGAGAAACTTTTGCAGCTTATATTACTGATCTGAGAAACAAAGCTAAAATGTGCAGGTTTGGTGATTTAAAGGATAAGTTAATAAAGGACAGGCTTATGTGTGGTATTAATAGTGCTGCAGTGAGAAAGATTTTGCTTCGTGACAGTGATTTAACTCTGAGCAAAGCTATTGAGATTTGTCAAATCCATGAAGTTACAGAAAGGCACACAAGTATGCTTGCAAGTGATAAGAGCATGGTTTTAGCAGGCTCCACAGCAAATGTAGAGCAGCATGTGGCTTGCAGAAACAGGCCTAAGCACATGGCAGCTGCAGCCCCAGCAGGGCTTCCTGCGAAAACCCATAGTCTTCCAGCAGGTTCTAAGACTGATTCAGTAGTCGCCGGCGTTTAGCTAGGGTTAAACTATCCCCAGCTCCACTGAGTCTGCTCTTCAGTTTTTCCCTTAGTACTAGCTAGTTCTTTGTCGCCTCACAGTAAGACGTTGTCCTGTTCGATTCTCAGCTAGAGCGTCTTCTGTGTGGAGACATGCATGAATGAGCATACCTTTATTGAAGGTTGTGCATCAGGGCCGGCAACTCGGCAAGTAAAAATCTACTGCCAATCATTAGCGGACCGGAGTTCTGCTGTGTTGACCCCTAACCGGGAAAAGCCGAAAGACACAACAACAACAACTAGTCAGTTCTTCCAGATTTAGCACTCAAATCAGCACTTTCGGACTAGCACTTGCCCCAAAAAGAGACAGAAGCACTAACAAACTATAGTAGTCGATCCCCAACAGTTGTTTGTATGGAACAGTCAAATTACTCTCCCCACCAGGTAAAGAATAAGTTCCTCAAGAAATTTAGGCATGTCCAAGAGCCAGATTTCAGTGTATTCTCCTGTTCACCTGATGAACTCGGGCATCCTGAGGCAATGTCACAACTGCCTCATGTACACAGACAACCCTCTCCTCCTACCACACAACACCAAAATCTGCGAGAGATGCACTTACATAGCCAAACTTGAGGCAAAGCTCTCTCCAGTCATGACTGGAATTGACAGTCAAGAGGAGAAGGCACCAACCTGCAACACACCACTTACTACACAAAGACCCACCAAACATGCAACTGCAAACCCCACACATAGATACACAAAGACATAGTTGTAGGCTCTAAATAAAAATCTGTGGAAACAACAGAGACCTCCAAAACAGACATGCAAGCAACCTACACCCACAAACACACCACAATCATCACATAACTACCAAAACCAGTGTGCCGCACAACCACAGCCCTTAAGGCAAAACACCATACCTAACACACTTCTAATAGGTGACTCCATAGTCAGGCACACTGATGTCCCTCTCACCAGGCTGGATAAAGAGACTGTCACTGTCAATTGCTTGTCAGGTGCCAGAATCCGCCACATTACCCACGCACTTAGGTCACTCCACAACAAGTACAAATACGGCTCTGTCATTGTCCATGTTGGTGTGAATGACCTGAGACCCACCTCCCTGGACTACATGAAAAGGGACATAGAAAAGCTCTCTGATTATGTAATCAAGGCAGGTATAACCCTAGCCCTGAGTAGCATCTTACCCTCACCAAGAATGATAACTCAGTACAAGGAAATAATGACAAATTTCAACAATTGGCTAAGTTTTTGGTGTCATTCAAAGGGGATCCAGTATCTGTCTGCCTGGCTTGCACCTGTCACCCCTGGGATTCAGGATACTGGCAAAGGCTCTTGCCACCCCCATAGTGCCTTTTTTTAGGCAAGGCTCAACAAACAAATCCACCGCCGTAACAAGTATTAGCAACAAAAAACTGAGGGTAATGCTGTTCAATGCTAGGAGTTTAAACCTCAAAATGCACTCTCTCGAGGCACTCCTCAATATGGAGAACATCGATATTTGTGCAGTAACAGAGACCTGGTTCAAGGCTCAAGACAGCACCCCAGCGATTCCAGGCTACAACTCATACCACAAATTTCGGCCGCAAAACCTGGACCAAAATACAAAGGGAGGAGTTGTATCCATATTCATCAAGGATAACCATACTTCCAGAATGGTTGCAAAGTATGATGCCTTGGAGATCATCCACGTGCAACTGACAATGGGCAAAACTGCAATCCAGATTGTAGCTTGCTACAGATCACCATCCCTGCCCCAAGACACTCACTCCTCGTTCCTCGAGGAACTGGAAAACATGAGGGTCCAACCAAACATCTTTATACTAGGTGATTTCAATTACCCAAACATCAACTGGGAAAACTATGGAAGTACTAATACCTTTGCTCAGCGCTTCCTTGAATACATAAACTCAAATGCCCTGGACCAGCTTATAAACACACCCACAAGGGGTAACAATATACTGGACCTGGTCATCACCAACATGGGGAACAAATGCTCCATACCTGTGGTAAATTCCTCATTGGTCAGATCAGACCATAAACTCATCACCCTAGATGTCCACATACCACCCTCACCCCCCCTCCAAGGAAACCATGGTGAAATCTTTTCCAAAGGGAACTTTATACTACTCAAGACAGAGGTGGCAAACTTCGTTACTCCCACGCAGAATGTCAGTATGATTGAATCTGCTATATCCTACACAAAAGCACTCTACAAGCACCTACAAGAGTGCATGGACCATGCTATCCCAAACAAGACCAAGACCCACTCCTCCAAAAAGAGGAAAACAGTCTGGTGGACCCCGGCCATAAATAGGCTCTATAATAGATTGAAGAAATTATTACAAAAAAGAATAAAAGCCCAGGAATGGAGGGGCTCCCTGACCAACCTTAGCAAAAAGCTAAGAACCCTCATAAAAACCTCTAAGGTGAGCTTTGAAAGAAAAATTGCAACAGACACCAAAGACAACCACAAAGCATTTTTAGCTATGTCAAAAACCTAAATAGCAATTCTCATATCTGCTCTGAGCTACAGCATAATGGTTCAAAATTCACAGAACCAACTGATATCGACAATATTTTGGCAGATAGGTTCAGTGCAAACTTCACCCCACCCTCACCCCATAAAGGGCCCATATCCATACCAGAAGATTGTGCTGCCCCTAAAATCACAGACACCCAGGTGAAAACAGCACTCTCCAAGGCAAGAAACACAGCATCCATGGGACCAGACGGCATCCCAGGCTGCATGTTACATGAACTCCAAAACAAATTAATCCCTCATCATAATACCATGTTCAACCATAGCCTCACCTCAGGCTATGTGCCCACAGAGTGACACATGGCAACAGTTATCTGACTCCACAAAGGAGGTGCCACCACTGACCACAGGAACTACCGCCCCATCAGCCTGACAAGCCTCGTCTGCAAGGCCATGAAGTGCATCACCATGGAACTCATAAACAACGACATTGGGAACCTACAAACCTTAGACCCCACCCAGTTTGGGTTCGTAAAGGGAAGGTCATGTCTCCTAAATCTGGTTGATTTTTTTGAAATGGTCACTAAAGCAATAGACGAGGGAAAGGAGGTTCACACAGCATACCTTGATCTTGCAAAGGCCTTCAATACCATTCCCCACTCAGGAATTATAGACAAACTCACCAACCTAAATATAAACTCCTATGTTACAAGATGGGTTGCTAACTGGCTCATGGATAGAGCCCATTCTGTGAGAATAGGAAACGCTAGATCTGACTCCAAACCTGTGACTAGTGGAGTACCACAGGGCTCAGTCTTGGGACCCCTCTTGTTTGGTTTCTACTTCTCTGAGGCACAAGCAAACACGGAGGGACCATGGATAACAAAGTTGTCAGACAACTGCAAACTGGGTGCCATAATTGAAACTCCTATTGACCTAGATATCCTTCAAAAGGGTCTCAAAGATACAGATACATGGTGCCAAAATCATGGCCTCAAGCTAAATGCCAAAAAGTGCATTGTCATCCCTTTTGGGAAAAAACAAGTACCTATGAATTTACAACATAGGTGGCAACCCACTTAACACAGAGTGTGTGATAAGACACATAGGGTCTCAGGTGGATAGTAACCTCTCTTTCGACAACCACATCGCTAAAGTGGTTAGAAAATCCTTCTACATGACCCACCTTATCACAAAGGGGGTTGCATCTAGGAATAAGGAAGTTATTGTCCCCCTCTACTTATCACTCATTAGACCCATTATTGAATATAATGCCCCATTCGGGATGTACCTTACAAGACATCTGCAACAACTGGAGAGGCCTCAAAAGTACCTCACAAAGAGGATAACGTGCCTTAAACAGATGCCCTATGCCATGAGGCTAAAAAGACTCAAAGTGTACTCAGTCACGTACCGGCTACTCAGAGGTGATCTCTGCCTGACATACAAGGCTATGCCAAACCCTGAATTGCTAGAAATGCTCCAGCTAAGGAAAATCCAATCCACCAGAGCTACATGCTTAACGGACATAAACCTGACATCAACAATAAACAGGACTTGTTGGAGGGACAGATTCGTGTCCCAGAGACTCCCCTTGCTTTGGAATAAGGTCACCATATATGTCAGGCAGAGCTTCCCATTAGCGCTGTTCAAGAGGAATCTTGATGAATGGATGGGAAACAGGAAATTCACCCCGGGAATCACTTCTGTGGCCCTGCTCGACAGAGGCGCAGGTAACTAAACCACGTGGGAGGGAGGCGAAAGCAGAAACATTTTGGCTAGGCTTAATTAGGCCCTAGGGCCAATTGCCTAGTACCTACCTATGAACCTAAGTAAAAAGGACATGCTCAGTGCAGTACAAGGGTGAGTCAGCAAAATCCAAGTCAAACTTTATTGTTAACTGTCACAATTGTGGTGCCAACCATGAGTCTAAAAGAGAAAAGTGCTTAGCATTTGGTCAGCAATGCCACAAGTGTAAAAAATGGAGCCATTTTCAAAAGTTTTGCAAATCAGGTAAACAAGTAAACCTCACTCAGTTGTAAAGAAGGGTCACTTAAAAAAGCAAGATGATCATATAGAAAGCTGCAACCCTACTTTCTATGTAGATGGTGCATCAGTAATTGATGAAAAGATTAATGCAGCAGATTTACTGGCAAAGAATAAAGTGTTTTGTACTGTCCTGATCCATGGTAAACCCACAGAGCACAAGATAGACACTGGTTCAAAGTGTAATGTTATGTCAGCAGAAGCATTTGCTAAAGTGAGAGCTGCTGAGCAGCTTAATGTGGCCAGGTGTGTGAAACTTGTCGCTTATGGAGGTGAAAAAATGCAGACCGAAGGCGCAGTAGTGCTTTCATGTTATTTGGCTGGGAACTGTTACAGCTTATTATTCTATGTAGTCCAAAGACTTGTGCAGTCATTATCTGGTCTCAGAGATAGTTTGAGAATGAATCTGCTTTCCTTTACTAAAGAAGTCCATCATATAAGCATGTCCCATTCCCAGTTTTACTGATGCTATTTTCTCAGAATATGGTGATGTTTTCAGTGATAAGCTAGGCAAACTTCCAGTTGTGTATTCTATGAAGTTAGACCCAGAGGTCAGTCCAGTGGTCAGACCAGCAAGAAGAGTAAGGATAGCTATGCAGAGCAAAGTCAAAGCTCAGTTGGATAAAATGGTGCAGCAATGTATAATTTGTCTAGTTATAGAACCTACTGAATGGGTGTCATCCACAGTAGCAGCTCACAAAAAAGGCTCAGATGAAATCAGAATATGCATTGACCCAAGAGATTTGAACAAAGCATTAAAGAGACCTCATCATCTTATGTGTACAGTCAAAGAAGTCACAGCCCTGATACCGAATGCCACTGTTTTTTCTGTCTTGGATGCAAAGAGTTCATTTTGGCAAGTGATGCTTGATTGCAAATCTTCACTACTGACTGCATCCAGTACCCCATTTGGAAGATATAGATTCCTCAGGATGCCACTTGGAATAAATTCTGCAGATGAAGTCTTTCAGCATGCAATGCAGCAATTTCTTTCAGGTTATCCATGTGCCATAACAGTAGATGATTTATTGGTCAGAGGCAATGGTGAAGCAGAACATGACAGAAACCTCAAGAACATTCTAGACGGAGCACGTGAAGTGAACTTGAAGCTCAATCCTCTGAAGTGCAAATTCAGACTACCAGAGATTACATATGTAGGTCATTTACTTACTAGCATTGGCTTATGACCAGACCTGTTCAAGCAAGCATCCATTCTTCAGATGCCAGCACTGGATAATGTTCAAGCTTTACATCATTTTCTTGGTATGGTCAACTATTTGGGAAAGTTTATACCAGACTTTAGTGAGATGACAGTGCCTTTGAGAGAGCTGATAAACAAAAATGTTGCATGGTCTTGGTTAGAACAGCACCAGAGAGCATTCGAAGACCTTAAGCAGAAAATTTCCACCCCACCTACATTAAGATGCTATGATGTCTATAAACCAGTAACTCTTTCCTGTGATGCTTCAAAATTTGGTCTTGGAGCAGTTATTCTTCAAGAGGGCAGACCAGTAGCCTATGCATCTAGAACTCTTACCCAATCTGGAATGCCATATGTTCAAATTGAGAAAGAACTTTTGACAATTGTGTTTGCATGTTTGAAGTTTCATGATTATATTTATCGTCGAGCTATTCAGATTAAAACTGATCATCAACCACTAGTTACTATTCTGAAGAAGCCTATGCATACTGTTCCAGCGAGATTACAAAGAATGATGCTCAAATTACAAAAGTACAACTTCAAAATGGTCTATACAAAAGGCAAACTTCTTTATCTGGCTGATACCTTATCCAGATCATCCAGAAATACAACAGAACAGCTTGACACAGAGAATTTTGACTTTGATGTCATGGAAGTGTGTAATTTTTCTACCACGAGACTTGATGAGCTGAGAGATCATACAAAGACTGATCCAGTTTAGCAAAAGCTCAACCACTTCATCAGTGTTGGATGTCCGTCTAAGCAATCTAGTGTACCACCTGAAGTGCAACCTTATTTTCCTTACAGAGATGAGATGTTGATGGAAGATGGCATTATTTTCAAAGGTCCTAAAATTGTTCTTCCTACTTCTTTATAATCTAAATATATCCAGATTTTGCATCGTGGCCACCCAGATTCCAAATCTACCAAAAGAAGGGCAAGAGAACTAGTATTTTGGACTTCTCTAGCAAAAGATATAGATAAAGTACTTTCTTCTTGTTCAGCATGCAATAGTACTAAACTGCATTTTCAAAAATAGCTACTTGAGCTAAGTCAAGTTCCTGAACTACCTTGGTCAACAGTAGCCACTGACATATTTGATTGGAACAATCAGCATTACTTAGTGTTGGTAGACTCTTATTCGAACTGCTTTGAGATTGATTTACTACCTAACCTAACTTCCACTGCTGTTATCACCAAGTTGAAACGTCATTTCTCAGTCCAAGGGAGTCCACAGAAGCTTATCTTTGACAATGGTACCCAATTTACCAGTCAGTTGTTTCAGACATTTGTAAGAGAATGGGACTCTGTGCATGTTACTAGCAGTCCTGAATACCCACAGTCAAACGGACTAGCTGAACGTGTAGTGCAGAGTGCAAAGCAATTAATAGGGACGTCAAAGCATGATAATACCGATGTCTTTTTTCAATTTACTAAATCTCAGAAACATAACCCATGATGATATACTTGGCTCACCTGTGCAGAAACTTCTATCTAGGCAAACCAGAACAACCTTGCCTATCAGTTCCAGTTTGTTGAGGCCTAAAGCTAAAAACAACAGAGCAATCAAAGCCCAGCTATTCAGAAAGTGTTCTTTCCAGAAGTCTAGCTATGATAAATTGAGCAGATTTCTTCTTCCATTGAAAGAAGGAGACAGTAACGATACAAACAGCAAAAGGTTTCGATCAGATCAGTCAAGTAACAGGCATATGTGCCAAGCAAAGATCCTACTTCATAGAATCTGAGGGTGTGGAATACAGGAGCAATCGCAGACATCAGCATCCTATATCAGAACTGATATCACAGCATCGTTCCTATGATACAGACTCTAGATCTCAGAGCAATCCAGACAATGTTCCTGTTGCAGAACATGTCTTAACTCATACTTCCATTCCTGATGGTGTTCCTGATGTCCCTGAAGTTGAACATTCAGCAGAGACCATTCCAGTTGTTAGACCTAGTTCTAATTTCTATGTCATATGATTTGGTTGTATTTCCAGACCCAGTGTGAAATACACAGCAACCTGGACATAATTGTCTAAATGTATTTAGTTCTATATAATTGCATGTCAAAGAATTATTTTGTACCAATTGCATGTCAATCAATGTCAGTAATCTATGACTCATTTCTCAAACAGGGAGGATGTAGAATAGTGTGTGTGTTGTACCTTTAAGAAGCATTTCCAAAGACAGCATGTGCATATAAAGGGTCTATATTATATTTTTGAAAGCCGACAATGTTGAATCTGACATTGTCGGCACGAGAATATTGAGCGCTCAGAATCTCGATCATGTAAATGGAAATCTCCGTAAGGGGAGATTTCCATTTACTGCAATGTAGTGCGGTCTCAGAGTTGGTCTATTTAAGTGGGGTGGGGGGTGCAGAGGGGGCTTGCCCCCCCCCCTCGTTTAAACCCGTTAGGGTACTTTTTTTTTTCTTTTGCCTTTTTATAAGGTCGTTTGAAGACATCGACCATATGGTGTCAACCATATGTTGTTCGATGTTTTCAACCGTCGATCTTATAATATAGACCCTATATAAATAGGAAGCATGTGCCAGCTTCAGTACCATTTTGAGAGTGCAGCCAGAGTGTGAACATGTATGAGTGTGATAGTCAGTTTGTTTATAAGTTTATCTAAGTTAAAGTTACTAGGTCTCAATCCTGATGTGTTTATACATAATAAAACTGCTTGAACAGAACCCTCATCTGTTCATCTGTTTTATCCTGACCAGACAAGTGACCGAGACCACTTGTGAGGCATTACAATGCACCTGCTCAATTTGTCTGCAATCACGTTGGAGCTCCCTGGAATGTGCGCTGCAGCAAGAAAGCAGCCGGATGAAATTGCCCATTGCCATACCATAAGTGCTTCTCAACAAAGGGGTTAAGATCTGGTTCCCCCTTGCTTGTTGATGTACCAAACCACTGACATGTTGTTCAATTGGATTGCAATCATTTCCGAGGGGAGAAATTCTTGGAATGCGTGCAATGTTAAGAGCACTGCCCTCATCTCTAGAACATTTATATGCAAATTGGCCTCCAACTGGGATCAAGTACCTTGGACTTTCTTTCCCAGATAATGCCCCTCTCACCCTATCCAGGAACTGTCTGTGGTCATTACAGCTTGGGGTGGAGGAAGGACAAATGGATGGCCTGTCAGAATCTCGTTGGAAAGAAGCCACCAAGTCAGGTCATTCTTTCATAAATTGGTGATTAGAACTTGATGAGATAGAGAATGGGTTAGCAGCAATCATTGTGACACTAGAAGCCATTGCAGAATTTGCATGTGAAACTTGGCAAGGGGACCCAAGGTGATGAAGGCACCATAGAACCTAGGGCCTGTAATGACAGTCTTGCAGTCACTGTTCTGTTGTGAATGATCTGGTTCACTTGGTGTCTTACTTTCTGAATCCTTTCTTGGGGGAGAGAAGCAATGCAGGTGTTTGTGTCCAATACTGCTCCAATGAACTCTAAATGTTGAGTTGGATCTAAATGGGATTTTTCATAGTTTACCGTGATTCCCAGTAATGAGAACATTTGAAGAGCATAGTCCCTTGTCTGTAGTAGTAGATGCCTGGTAGTTGCAGTAATGAGCCAATCATCTAGATACGGAAATACCCAGAAAGCTTGCAGTCTGAAGTGGGCTGCTACCACTGCCATGCATTTGGTGAACACCCTGGGCACTGTGGTGAGAGCAAAGGGCAGGGCTCTGAACTGGTAGTGACTGGCTCCTAGCCAGAAGTGCAAGAATCTTCTGGAGCGTTTGTCTATTTTTATGTGATATTACACATCCTGAAGATCTATTGAGCACATCCAATCATCTTTTCCTAAAAATGGAAATATAGACTGAACCATGACCATCCAGAATTTTGTATTTAGAACCGATTTGTTCAACACACTGAGATCCAAAATTGGTTTCCAGTCCCCTGTTTTCTTTGGCACTAAAAAGAATCTTGAGTAAAATCTGGATCCTATCTGGTCTGATGGAACTGTCTGGATGACTGTTTTTTCGAGTAGTTTTTGTATTTCTAAAACTGCTGCATCCCTGTGACTGGGTGGAACATCTGGGATTCTTTTTGGATGATTGGGATGATTCAAAAAGGGAATGCTGTAACTTCTGGATATAATCCTCTCCACCCATTGTTGGATGTTATTTGAAGCCAGGCAGGGAGGTGCAGGGATAAGCGTCCCCTGACTGCCTCCAGAGGAGGGTAATCAGGCCTCTGTTCAGGAGCACTGGTAGGAGTTACCAGGGAAGGAATCCCTGGAACCCTGATTATGTCTGCCACCTCTGTCTCTAGTGTGGCATCTTCCATTGCAACTCCCCCCTCTGTCCCGGGGAGAGTCGCTGCCACATAAGTCCTGGAAAAATCCTTGGGACGTTTTGAACCATAGCTTCTCAATTCTCTGGTTCCTAGAATAGGGCCGTTGAGGAGTGGAAAAACATACGCTCATGGCAAATATGGTCTTTCTATCCTTCTCACATCTAGCAAGGGTCTCTTTTACTTTAGGGCCAAAAAGGGATGTTCCATCAGAAGACTTAAATGGCTCTGCAAATTCACATAAGCACATCCGGGTGTGTCTCCTTATGGCTACACCTGAACCCGCTGCCCTAGTCATCCCTTCAGCTGCATGTGCCATGAGCTTCATGGATGAAATGCAAATTGACTCAAGGGTTGCCAGCTGGGAAGGTACCTTGTCCTGCACTCCCTCAGCTGTGGCTACTTGCAGAGTATCTGAAAGTTCCTTTATCAGGTCTTGCTGGAGTCTCATGAAGTGTGACATATAATTCAAGGACCTGAGTGCAAAGGTTGATGAAGCGTATATGCTCTTCCCAAATCTATCTATAGACCTAGACTCCTTGTCAGGAAGATGGACAGAGGAACTCTCTTCTGCGAGTTCCTTTTTGGTGGCTGCTGCAACCACCATAGCATCAGCTGGAATACCCTTAGACCAATGTTGCTGAGTCTCCGGGGCTGACAAAATTCAGTCTGGTCTCTTAGAGATTAGTTCAATGGAATCTGGAATCTTCCAAGCCCACTGAGAAATCAATTTAATTAGACCGTCAGTGGGCGAAGGAATCCAAGAAGTAGAGGGCTGGGCACGGAAAGCCTGCAGATATACCAACTCCTCAGAAGAAGGTTGTTGGGATTTCCAGCCATCCCTCTGCTTTAGGAGTTCTAAAATTTCTCCTTGGGGAACCATCCCCTTCATTGAAATCAGTATCTTCTTTGTAAGACTCTTCAGGGGGGTCCAAGTGCTTCCTCTTGCACTTTCTCTTCATGGGTACCTCTTCAGTGGGATGTGCCAGAGAGGTATCTGAAAAGAACATAATTACCATTGTAGTATCCTGAGGCTTTTGTGCCCTCTGTCCCAGGGCTGAGGCTGACAGTTGCTCTAGATGATGGAAAGGACTAGGTTGCTGGCCCGACAAAGATGGCATATACTGCAAGTCCACAATGGACAAGGCCCTCTCCATAGCTTGGAAGGCAGGCTCCCCCATAGAGGGGTGGGAGCCTGGAACTCAGATAGACTCCCTTGGAACGTTGGTCAAACCTTGCACCAACTTGGCTGCCTTCAAAGCCAGAGCCGAGCTTATATGTGCCGAAGCCCTGAGAAGCATGGATGGCTAAGAGAAAGGTGGAGTGGGACCATGCTCCCTGGAACCAGCAAAGAAGCACAATCCCCAGGAGGTCTCCAGTTCTGACAGAACGGAAGAGCTCAAGGCTGTGATCGGTACCATAGATGCAGGTCTGGTCAGCACCAAAGCAGTCGAAACCAGGGCTGTCGGCACCAGGAGCTCTGAAGTCTCAAATGGAGTCAGAGGAGGAATAATAGCTGATTTATGAGATAGTAAAGTTCCAGAACTAGGGAGGCTTGGAACCAAAGTAGTGGAAAATCCCCTCACCATCAGTAGATGCCTCAGAACATCAGACTCTGTAAGGCTCTTGGTGGAATGGGCTAAAAGGACAGATGGAGACCTGGGTCTGTCCAAGAAGGGACTCTGAGGTCTGTCAGCAAATGCATCAGTAGTAGGAGAATATCTTTTCTTTGGAAGATCCTTAAAGGAATACTCTTTTGGTTCCAATATCTGAGGAAAAGAGGATGGAGTGGAAGTCAGATTAGAATGTTTAGGTGATTCTGAAATTCTTGGTGCAGAAGACGGCAGTGATGGAACTGAAGGGTACAGTTGTTTTCCCATTCAGCTTCGAAGAAACAGTAGGAGCTGGGGACATCTTGGCCTTTTTAGAGGTTGTTTCCAAAGAATCAGAAGGAACCAAATGACTCCTTTTCCTAGAGGTTGATGAGGAGGAATAATGTGAACTGGTTGCAGATATAATCTTGTCAAAGTCAGATTTCAGAAGACCTTTTAATATTAATTTGTTTTTTCTTTCTACTATGACCCGGTTGCTAAAGCCAAGACAGACAGTGCAGTCTTTCTGAAGATGCCCCAGGCCCAAGCATTATAAGCATACAGTGTCCATCTGAATTAGGTAGTTTACCATTGCACTTCTGGCATCTCTTAAAGCCAGTAGTGCCTTTAGTTTTCTCAGCCATTAGAGGAGAAAGAGTCAAAAAAGAGATGTGTATATATAGATTTTTTTTACTATTATTTTGAAAGGACAGGAAATGGAGATAACAGTGGTATACAAGAAGTTACCTGCAAAAGGTAAAGGGGACAGAAAAAAGGAGAGCACCAACAATGGTAGGAAGAAACACCTCAAAGGGTACGAGGATTACCAGCAATGGTAATGGAGAAAATACAAGCATGTTCAGAAACAGGAGCTGGGTAGCTAAAATATACAAAGCAACAAGGATTAGAGATTTAAAGATTTTAAAAAGGTTTTGAAAAACTTATACAGAAAATAACGGTTAGCTTGAGAGCAGGAACAAAAACGTGTCTGGCACTTTGAAGTGGCAGACAAGATCTGAGGTAACTTTGAGAGGAGCATTCTGGGTAAGGTGAAGCTTGAGAGTTTTGGAGAGAGCAAGCTGGAAAGATGTCTTAGTCGGTTCCAAGTCTTGGAACCAAACCCACTATCAAGGATTACGTGAAGACTGACAACATCAGATACAATCTTTAAATGCTGGTGGATGGAGGGAGGGGAGTCAAGGATAAATAAAGATGGACAACACAGATGGAACGTTATGGTAGGTACATATCTTCTTTACTTGATGTTGTCAATCTTCATTTTATCATTGACAGATGGAACAGAGACCCCAGTTACCTCATGGAATGATATTCCTGAGCACCACTGAACTTAGTATGCTCTTCCCCTAGAGACCAAGTCCAATTTGTAATGAGTAATAAAGGTATGGGGAGAAGCCCAAGTAAGTGCTGCACATATATAAAACATAGAAGGTCTAGATTGGAAAACTGCTGAGGTTGCTACAGATCTTGCAGAATGGGCTTTCACAAGCCTAGGCAAAGTTATTTTGTTCTTATCATATATAAATGAAACACAGTCTTTCAGCCGTTTAGCCAGAGTCATCTTGCCGATTGCCTTACCCAATTTTGCATTGGAAAAGGAAACAAATAGTCAGATATTTGAATGTCTTTTGTTCTGTGAAGATAGAAATGTAATTGTCTGTGAACATCTAGTAAATGTAAGGAATATTCATCTTTCTTGGAAAAGTTTGGAAAGAAAACAGGTGAATTAGTAGCTTGACTGATGTTAGACTCTGAGACTACCTTGGGTAGAAAAGAAGGGGGTGAAGATATGTGAAGGCTGCCAGCCTAGCTAGATAGAATTTTGTAGATAATTCTGTCATTTGTAAATATTAATATAAGCCGCAGGCGTGTTCTCTTAAATGTGGAAAGACTGTATTGGATGTTGAACTACAAAAATGTAACAACAGTGCACTCTGCTGTAAGAAAGCTGATAAGTTAAGCATTTTATGACTGTTTTGATCTCAGGGCTTGGAGCCCTGGTGTCTGAATCAGCAGATTATTTCTATTGTTTTGAAACTACAGTTAATTGCTAGATTTTACATATATAATGTCTTTAATTCCTGTAGTTTCATGACCAGGTGCAAGCTTACTAAGAAATGTTAATGCAGAGTTTCTGTTAGCCTGGGAAACCAGGGAATTGTTAAGAATGATGTAATCTAAAATGAGTCAGCAGGATGTATTATCGGTTTAAAGGACTTTCTCAGAGACAGAGAGAGCATTTTGCATTTGTCTTCAGAACTGACCACTCACCAGCACTTGCTTTGCTCTGTCTGTATGTAAGTAGGATCTTAGACTTTAGTGTCTCTCCTAGAGATAGATAGAAAATAGTAAGTTTAGTCTAGCTGTTTTCTATATTTGTCAGACTGTTCTACGGTATTGTTTTAAGCATTTTCCTGTGATCTATGAACTCTTGACTAGCACTGTGTAATAAGTATTGTCTTGTGTTTTTATTGTTTATTATTAAATATTTTTAGACCTTTCAACTGTGGCTGTTTTGTGTAGAGATAATTTAAGCTCTAGAGTACATTGCATGTATGTAGTGATACTGTACAAAGCCACTCCAAATCAGCCTTGCTACTCGGTCACACTTACTGTTTGGATAATAATATTGCACAGTGATAATTGGACACTCTTTGGTAAGGGCCTTTTTAGTAGCTGATAAGTAAGGGTCCTGGTGGCAGTGATTACTACCTTATGGCCTGGATTGAGGGGGCATGGCTGGTGAACCAGTGCCAGCCTTCCCCAGGAGAGTCTGTGTGGTTGTGTATAAATTATATCTCAAGGTGTGTGTGTGTGTGTGTGTGTGTGTGTGTGTGTGTGTGTGTGTGTGTGTGTGTGTGTGTGTGTGTGTGTGTGTGTGCGTGTGTGCGTGTGTGTGTGTGTGTGTGTGTGTGTGTGTGTGTGTGTGTGTGCGCGTGTGCGTGTGCGCGTGTGTGTGTGTGTGTGTGTGTGTGTGTGTGTGTGTTACTTGGGCAGGGACACGAAGCAATGGTTGGACAGAGAGAGTGCTAGGAGGACTTGGCTTGGGACCCTGGCTAAGGACCCCACTCTATAGCTGTGCCAGTGGGGAGTCTTGTTGGGGATCTGGAGAGAAAGGGAGGGACCAGCCCCAGACTGACTGTGATCTCTGTGTGCTTTTAAGGGAAATTGTACTTTACTGTGTGTGTATTTGTTATTCTTCTCAATGTGGTTGCCCCTCACTGGTGTTAGTGGTGAGGATTGAGGCTCCTTGATTACTGGGCCAGTGCATGGGTGTCACAAGGGGTTTGTTCATAAAGAAATTTAATCTTTGTGTAAAATCAGATAAGGAGGTTTACACAGCAAAGCCTGAATTTCTGAGATCCTTCTGGCAGAGGTTATAGCTACCAAAAACAGTGTCTTCCAAGACAAAAACTTCAGATCACATTCTGCAGTGGGTTCAAAGGGAGAATGTACTATGGCCTGTAACACTAAGTTTAGTTCCTAAGGAGGCATCGGATCTTTGAAAGGAGGTTTTAACAAGAGTGTGCCTCTTAAAAATGATTTACAAAGTTTATGAGAGGTTAAGGAACATTCTTCCAAACCTTCATGGACATTGGAAATTGCAACTAATTGTAATCTGATGGTAGAAGGGGAAGCTCCAGCATAAAAAAGGCTAAAACATCTAAAATATGCTCTATAGAAGCAGAAAAGGGATTAATATGTTTTTCAGGGGTCCAAATGGAAAATCTCTTCCACTTATTAGAGTACAGTTTATGAGTGGAAGGTATTTGAGCTGATAAGAGGATGTGGCATACTGGGGATGAAGTATTTAGATGCCTGGCAACTAATGAATTGGAGGATCCATGCTGTCAGCTTGAGGTTCAAAATGTCTGGGTGAACAAGTCCATCTGGATGGGACAGAAGGTCTGGAATGAGGTCTAGAATCCAGGATTGTTGAATCAGAAAAGGCCAAAGGTAGGAGAACCAAATCTGTCAAGACCAAAGGGAGCAATGAGGATTACTGTGCTTTTCAACCTGAGTGCTTTCTGTAGGAATTTCAAAATTAGATGTATCAGGGGAAAAGCGTACAAGTGACCAGGGGGCCAAATGTGGAGGAGACCATCTCTGGGTGACTTCCCGGGTGGGGGAATCAGGATGAAGTAATTGCTGAACTTGTTGTTTAGGAAGGAGGCAAACAGACAGCAGCAAGGTTAACCCCATTGATGGAAGATCCTTTCCACCACTTATGGATTGAGAGACCACTCGTGAGGCTGGAGGATATATCTGCTCCATTTGTTTGCAATCACACTGGAACTCCCCGGAATATGCATTGCTATTAGAAAGCAGTTGGAAGAGATAGCCCACTGCCACACTCTGAGGGCTTCTCAACAAAGGGGATAAGACTTGGTTCCTCCCTACTTGTTGATGTACCAAACTACTGACATACTGTCTGTTTGAATTGCAATTGTTCCCTGAGGAAGAGCTGTTTGAAAGGCCTGCAATACTAGAGGCACCGCTCTGAGATCCAGGACATTGCTATGCAAGTTGACCTCTAAGGAAAGTGCCTTGAACAGTCTTGCCCAGCAAATGCCCCACCCCACTCCATCTGGGAGGCATCCTTGGTCACTATGGCTGAGGGCTCTGAAAGAACAAAGGGGCGACCAAAGAGAATTTGTTCAGAATACGTCCACCAGTGTAGATCCCTCTTGCAATAATTGGTGATCAGAATTTGGTCTGACAAGGGCTGGTGAAAGATAGACCACTGAGAAACTAGTAGCCATTGCAGAATTCTCGTATGAAACCTGGATAGAGGGACTAGAATTACTGAGGCTACCATTGACCCTAGAGTTTGCACAACTAGTCGAGCAAGAACCCTCTTTCTGTGGATTATCTTTCAAACTTGTGCTATAATTCTTTGGAGTCTCTCTTGAGGAAGGGATGCTATAATTGTTGCTGTATTTAGCACAGCCGCTACAAATTTTGCATTGGAGTCAATTGGGATTTCTCGTGATTTACTGTAATTCCCAGGTGGGCACATGTATTGAGAGTGTAATCCTTGGCTACTATCAATTGATGCCTGGTTGAAGCAGTTATGACCCAGTCATCTAAGTACAGAAACACTTTGAATCCTTGCAGTCTCAGGTGAGCTGCTACTACTGCCATGCAGTTAGTGAACACTCTGGGGGCTGTGGTGAGACCAAAGGACAGTGCTCTGAATTGGTAATGACTGGCTCCCAACTGGAAGCGGAGGAACTTCCTGGAACATTTGTCCATTGTTATGTGGTAATGCTCATCCTGAAGATCTATTGAGCAAATCCAGTCATCTTTCTTCAGAAAAGGAAGAATTGACTGTACTGTGACCATGTGAAACTTTGTTTGATGTACTGATTTGTTCAGCATGCTGAGATCCAAAATCGGTTTCCAGTCCCCTGTCTTTTTTGGCATTAAAAAGAATCTTGAGTAGGTGCTGGATCTTTTCTGGTCTGGCAGGACTTTTTGGAAGACTCTTTTGTCTAGCAGTTTTTGAATTTCTTGCACTGCTAATTCTCTCTGATTGGGTGGAACATCTGTGATTTTTTTGTGTACAGGGGAGGATGGGATAAGGGAATGATATAGCCTCTGAATATGATCCATTGCACCCAGGATTCTGTTGTTATGACTAGCCAGGCATTTAAGTGCAAAGACAAGCATCCCCTGACTGCCTCCAGAGGAAGGCAATTGGGCCTGCATTCAGGAGTGCTGAAAGGGTTTACCTGGAAAAGAATCCCTGAAGCCCTGGTTCTGAGGACCACTTCTGCCGCAAGGGCAGTGTCTTCCGTTTTGGCCCCACCCCCAGTCCCTGGGGGAATTGCCTCCATGTGTGTCTTGGAAACACCCTTGGGATTTTTTGAACCACATCTTTATACCACTCCTCTGATTCCTAGAAAAGGACCTTTGGGGGTTGAAAATACATATGCCCACAACAGAAAGGGTCTTACCATATTTCTCACACCTGGATAAAGTTTCTTTTACTTTTGGGCCAAACACGGATGTTCCATCAAAAGCAGCATTGATGAATGAAGACTTGAATGGTTCCACAAAGTCACATAGGTGCATCCAGGCATGTCTCCTTATGGCTATGTCTGCACCTGCTACTCTGGATGTCCCTTTGGCTGTATGTGCAATTAGCCTCATGGACAAATTAGACACAGACTTTAGGGTGGCTAGCTGGGAAACCACTTTCTCTTGGACACCTTCAGCCACAGCTCCCACCAGGGTATTAGACAATTCCTTGAGCAGATCCCTTTGAAGTCTTGTAAAGTGTGCCCAGAAGTTCAAACATCTTAGAGCAAAGGTCGATGAAGCATAAACCTGCTTTCCAAATCTATTCATAGCCCGGGACTCCCTGTTGGGTGGATGGATAGATGAACTCTCCTCTGTGAGTTCTTTTTTTGTATCTGTCACCATGACTGTGGCACCCACTGCTAACCTCTTCACCCAGAACTGTTTATCTTCAGGGGCAGATAAGATCTTGTCAGGTGTCTTGAGAATGGGTTGGATGGAGTCTGGATCCTTCCACTCCCACTGTGAAATCAACTGAATGAGTTCATTAGTGGGTAGGTCACCCAAAAGGTAGATGGGCAAGTGCTGAAAGCCTGCAGGTAAACAGACTCCTCTAAGGAAGTGTTTTGGAACTTCCAGCCACCGCTTTGCTTTAAAATTTATAGGATGTCTCCAAAGGACATATCTTCAGGCGGTGACCATGGGGACCCTTCCCCTTCATAAAAATCTGTGTCCACAGTGACTGATTCATGAGGGAAATCTAAGTGCTTCCTCTTGCAATTCTTTTTCTTTATCCTCCTCAGGGGGATAATCTGGGAAAGGTGTCAGAAGATGACAGAAGCTGAGTCTGAGAAACCTTCGGCTTTGGCATCCACTGTCCCAGTGGAGAGAATGGTGAAATAACAGAGCCAGGAGGGGGTACCTGTTCCGAGGAGAACGGTATCAACAGAATCAATGTAAGGGACAGGGCCCTCTCCATTGCCTCAAAGGCTGGGCCCCCCAAAGAGGGAAAAAAGCCCACAACCAACATAGACTGCCTTGTGTCTGAGGTAACTCCCTGCTCTAAATAACTGACCGTCGAGATGGAAGCTGAAGCCAAACTAACTTGAACCAAAGCTCTGAGCAGAAGCAAGAGCTCCAAAAAATCTGGAGTGAAGTCCTGCCTCCCAGAACCAACATGGTAGCTACAGCTCTGAGAGATCTCCTGTTCTGAAGCCATCGAAGAGCTCAGGGGGATTACCAGTTCTGAAGAGGTAAAAATCTCCAGTACTAGTACAGTCAGTCTTGGGAGACTTGGAAGAGAAAACTCTAAGGCCTCGGAGGAGGTTAGAGGAGGAGTGGTCAATGGGGTGAAAGAAGGCTCAGTTCCAAGACCTGAAGGAGTCAGAACTGAAAGGGGGCAAGAAAGTCCTCTAACCCACAAGATTTTATTCACAAGTCTCTCCACATTAAGCTCAGAAACACTTTTGGTGGAGCAGATTGAGGACATGGATGGATATTTAGGCCTCTGAAGAAAAACTTCTGGAAGCTCACCAGTGAAGAGGTCTACAGATGGGGAGTAAGTAGCCTTTGGAAATATTTTGCTTGATTCAGATACTGTAGGCTGCACTGAAGAAGGAGCAGAAAAACTGTCCTGCACTGGAGCCTTTGATGTGGAAGGACCTGACGTAATTGGTGCCGTGGCAACAGTCGTCACCGGTAATTGAGAGTCAGAGGCCTCCAGTTTCGAGGATACTTTTGGAACTGAGGATTTCAGTTTTTTAATTCCCTGAGCCGATGGTGAACCGAGATACTCCTCTTTTTGCCCTTGTCAATGGAAGATGAAGATGATGGGGAGGAAATATTAGTTTTGGCTTTGTCAGCAGTAAGTAAGGCTTCACGAAAGGTGGAGGAGATCAAACCCTTTCAAATAAGTTTGTTAAGTCTCTCAATGAGGGCTCAATGTCTGAATCCATGGCAAATACTGCAGTCCTCTTGTAAGTGAACAGGACCCAAGCAATAAACACAAAGGGAGTGAAAGTCAGAAGATGGGATTTTGTGGCCACACTTCTGGCATTTTTTAAAGCCAGAAGGGGCTTTAGCTTTCTCATCCATCTTGAAAAAAATTACAGCTGGAAAACAGACACTCACTTGTGTACTCACAAAGAAAATTTGAGAGAGAAAAGAAGAAAAGTTTTTTTTTTAAGGGAAAGAAAGGAAAGGGAAAAAACTATCAACAATGACAGTCGAGATACACCAAGGTGTATGGGGAGAGACTATCAACAATGATATTTAGAATTACACTGACGTGTATGAAAATACAGAGCAGGAGAGAAAATTTTAAATGAAAGGGCAGGTTAAACGATGGGCAGAGGATCAAGTAGAGAGAAGACAAGAGATAAATCTCTATGAAATAACAACAGAAATATATTTAAACCCAAGGAAACTCAAGAGCACTGGCAAAACGTGACCATTTTGGAAAAGTGGCAAACGAGATCTGAGGTAATTGTGAGAGAGGGGATTGTGGGTAGAGGTGAAGCTTGAGAGTTTTTGGCTGCCGCGAACTGTAGTAACAGCTGAGTTGGTTCCAGTATTGGAAATGGACCCATCTGTCAATGATAAAATGAAGACATAACAACATCTGATGACATATTCTACTTATTCTTTGATGTAAATATTGTAAATATATTCAGTAAGCATCTAATTTTACCATGTCCTCTGAAAACTGTATCTGCAGTCTGTTAATTTATGATTGATGACATCATTGTACTCAGTGCATAAGAAATTATGTTATCGTTGGTAACATCTGCAGTCTTATCAACACCACTTAGTAATTGTTATTGCTTGAAATCTGCTCTGTTGGAACTCAGGTTGTGGCTGAAAAGAATCAGTGTACTGCCCCCCCTACCCAGTTATCAAACTGCAATGAAATAAACAAAGTTCAGTATATGAAAATTTAGATGCTTAGGTACAAACTGATGGCAGGACAGGGGAAGATGAAATGGGAACTGGTGTATGATATTGATGTTCTGTGACTAGTGTAATCTTTAGTTTACTGATGAATACAATAGTGGAGACAAGTAAGAAAACCACAAATGAAAGGAGCTGAGACTGTGTGGCATGGGTATTGATACAAATGTCTTTGATCTAAGGGAATAAGAGGAAAGGTAAAGCCTGGAATACTTTGTTTTTTGAAACAGAGGTGTCAGTTCTGGGAATGTATTTGGAAAGAGTGGTGAAACACTGGGATGGTTTGTTTGCTATAATGAAAGAAAATCAGGTTATGGAAGATTTTGTTTTTCTTTTGTGAAAAAGTGCATTCAATAATGGGACATTAATGGGAATATTAAGTTATAAGAGGTGTATAAGGATTTCCAGAGTTATTACATTTAATAGTCACCTTTACTTGGGGATAAAGGCTTAATCCCATTAAAAGTGTACAATGGAAAATAAAATGGGGGCCTGGATTGTTGTTGCTGGTGGTGTATTTAGGGTCTTTAAATTTGAATCATGGTTTAGTCAAGGTATTTAAGATAGTCTTTTTGGAAAAATTATGATCAGTAGCTTGGCTCTATAGAGAAGAGGGATAAAGCCCTGACTGCAATCCAATGGCCCGAGCTCATGTACTAGCTTGGTTACAAGAAAAGCTAGGCAGGACAGGGCTGTAAGGAGTGGATTACCCAGGTCTGCCCATCCTGGGGAAGAGAGGATGGTGGTTCTTGGTCAGATGATTATTTCCAGGTAAGTAGATGCTTGCACATATCAAGTAGCTGTAAGCTGTGTGTGTGTGTGTGTGTGTGTGTGTGTGTGTGTGTGTGTGTGTGTGTGTGTGTGCACGAGTGTGTGGAAATTGTGTAAATTGATCTAACTCACATTAGACTGACTTAAAACCCTGACAAGAAAAATCTAACTCAAAATGTTAAAATGTGCATGGTTGGCAACATGACCTTGGAGCAGAGAAATCTAAAGTAAATGTATTTTGCAGGGAGCTGTCCCACCTGCACCCCTATAAGGGGGGCTGTGCTCTCACACCCCCTCATATTTTATATATATATATATATATATATATATATATATATATATATATATATATATTATCCATCCATCTTCAACCCCTTTTCCCATTTTGTGCATGGGGTCGGGGTATCACTTCTGCAGTGACAATCATCTTGATCCAAGGTTTACACCACTGGGTGGCTAGCCCTGCCGTGGATATATGTATGTGTGTGTGTGTATGTGTATATATATATATATATATATATATATATATATATATATATATATATATGGGTCTACCTCAACCCAACAAAATTAGGTTTCACAGAAACGTAATTAGGTGAGCTTTATTTCATGAAAGTGCATTTTTGCCAAAATGCACTTTCACGAAAAGGCACCTAAGCGAACAGCAACGGGGGCTGTTGCTTAGATCGTGACACAGTCTTTTCCCCACTGTAGTGTGATCTCTGAGTGAGAATATAAAAGCGGGGGCATGGGGGGTGCATGAATATGGTTAGTAGTGTGTTTTTTTTAATTTTGTTTTCATTTAATTTTTTTTCGTGAAAGTGAATTTTGGCAAAAGTGCACTTTCGCCAAAAACAGCTTGCCTTATTACACAGACCCATATAGATGGATACGTGTGTGTGCATGTGTGTGTGTGTACATATACATCGACCTTCTAAAGATCGACACCAAATGCTCAAAGTTTTGAAATGTCAAGAACAATCAGTCCCATCCCCCAAATCCCCTGCCAATCACATCCTAGATTTCTGTACAGTGGGGGAAAGGGCAGATTCCCCAATTCACACTGTACCACAGTCTCAGTGAAAATACTCTGCATTTGACATTTCAGAACGTTAACCATTTTGTCTTGATCTTTAGAAGGTCAATGTTATAAAACATAAAAATTCCTTGCGGCTTGTAAACAACTTTAAGTCTCTGTTTCTTTATACCTTACTATCACAATTTTCTCAGTGCAAGCAAAATATTCTGTGATGCCTTGTTCTGAAACATTACAGTAACTTTTGTACTGAGCAAAAACAGAAATAAAAATCTCAGCCTCTGTTCCCAAGTCAGAAATGAAGATTAGCAGGACACTCATCTGGGAACCAGTCCTTTTGACAGGAGTACTTCTAGAGCTGATATTCTGGTTTGCACTATACTGTTCACAACTTCTTCTTGACTCCTCTGGCATCTTTCTCTCTCTTTTCTAACTTCTGTCTGATTTGGGCTCAGTAGCCATTCCTTTACATACTTTAGGGTTGTACATGACAGACATTTTACTCGAGAACATGTATCCCACCCTTAAAGTGGCGAGCATAACACTCAATGCATTTCAGGCAATGGCAATAACAACTCTGGCACAATGTCATACATAGATGAAGTCACAGTTTCATATGCATTATAAATGCAAACTACATCATTATGTTAGATTTTATCTCCTATCCTGTTTGAACAAGGCACTGTGGATGGGTTGTAGGCCCAAGATGGTCTATTTACATCATACAAGCCTTGCAGTAGTGCTTAGTCTGTCACAACAGTAAATTTTCTTCTGAAGAGTTAGTAGAGCAAAGACTCCAGAACACATTTGCTGGCCAGTCATTCATAGGATCATAGGAAGTTACTAGGCTATTGGCCCTGAGGCCCTTACAAGCCTAGCCAATAATTTAGCCCATGTTCCAACAAGTCAGTACCCGATGCCACGGTCTAGCAGGGACACAGTTGGAATCCCAGGGGTGTATTTTCTGTTCTCCATCCAGTTATCCAGGTCACGCTTAAAAAGGTTTAATGAGGTACTCTGCTTGACATGGAGATGGAGTCTATTCCACAAAAGAGGGAGTCTCTGGGACACAAATCTGTCCTGCCAACAAGTCTTGTTGATGTCACAGACCAGGTTGAGGTGGTGCATGCGGGTTACTCGAGTGGAGCTTGCATTGCGGATATGCAGCAGTCCCATCAAGGCAGGGTCTGAGATTACTTTGTATGCCAGACAGAGGTCACCTCTGAGGAGACTGAGTAGAGGGACAGGGCCTTTAGCCTATCTGTGTAGGGTAGATGTTTGAGGCCCTGGATTGTCCTGGTGAGGAACCTTTGTGGTCTCTCCAGCTGCTACATGCGCTTTGTGAGGTATATGCCGAAAGGGGCATTGTACTCAATAATGGGTCTTATAAGGGAAGAATACAGGGATGTTATGACCACCTTGTCCCTGGATGGGATACCCTTGATAATAAGGTGGGCCATGTAAAAAGCTTTCCGTACAATGGAAGCAATATGGTGGTCAAAAGTCAGTTTGCTGTCAACCTGGGTGCCCACGTCCCTCACAACTGATTGCATGCTTAGGACCTTATTATTAATGCAATAATTTGTGGAGACGTCATTCTCCCCAAAGGGGATGATGATGCATTTTTTGGCATTCAGTTTAAGGCCATGTTTCTGGCACCGGTGAGACCCTCTTGGAGGATGTCCACATCACTAGGGGAATTGATGACAGTGCTCAGCTTGCAGTCACCTGCAAACTTAGTCAGCCATAGCCCACTGGTTTTGGCCTGCACCTCAGAAAAGTATATCCCAAACAACAGAGGGTCCAACACCGATCCCTGGGGTACACTGCTCGTTACAGGTCTACTGCTTGGGGAGGCTTCCCCTACTTTGACTAGGTGGGTTCTATCAGTGAGCCAGTTAGCTACCCATCAGGTAACATATGGATTAATGCCTAGTTGAGAGAGCTTATCTATTATACCTGAATGGTGAACAGTATCGAAGGCTTTGTTTAAGCAGCCTGGAGGTGTGTATGTCTTTATATATATATATATATATATATATATTGCAACTCCACCTCCTTTTGATTTGCTACCCAAGGATTGGGGTCTGAATGTATGGAAGGATGAGTAACCAGGTAAGGCTAGGGTGCTCTCTGCAGCTTTGAACCAGGTTTCTGTGACTGCACAAATGTCAGCATCTTCCAGGGTTAAGAATGCTTGCAATGAGTGCAGTTTTATGTTTAGACTCCTAGCGTTTAGCAGCATGACCTTTAAGTTACGTTTTGATGAAATTTTCATTTTGGTAGTTTTGACCTCATGGTATTGCCTAAAAAATGCACTATGGGGTGGCAAGATTTTTTGCCAGGAGCCTGAAGCCCAAGGGAGACAGATGCAGGCCATCTCTAGCAAAGCATCGTGGTTTGTCATTCATGTCATCCCAGGCTGTCAGGTACTGGATCCCCTTGGAATGACACCAGAAACTAAGCCAATTGTTAGTCAATAATTTTTTGTTTGTATTGAGGCATCATTCTGGGTGGCTGTAGAATGCTGCTTAAGGTTAGGAACATACCTACCTGGGGCACATATTCAGCAAGCTTGATCATGTCTCTCTTCATATAGTCCAGGGAGGTACGTCTTAAGTCATGCTCAGTGACTGAATAAAGAAGTTATGTATTTGCCATAACGTTCCATTTGTGTGGTCCATTTTCATTCTTCTTCAACTGTTGGGTTTGGATCTGAACCTCGGATCTGACTCGGCTGTTACTAAAGCTTGTGGTAGCCAAATAGCTCTTGAGCTTCTCCCTTACCCATAATGCACCATCTCCCGATCTTGTTTGCTAATTTACCTAACATAATACCTATATATATATATATATATATATATATATATATATATATGTATATATATATATATATATATATATATATATATATGGTTCCACTTGAAAACATCAAAAACCCATAACATCTAAATTCATAACATCTAAACCACATCATCTAAAACCCAAAACATCTAAAACTCATAACATGGAATATCAAAACATTGAAAACTACAAAGCAACTATAAATAACATCCCACAGAGGTTATTTAACTATATATATATATATATATATATATATATATATATATATATATATATATATATGGTTCCACTTGAAAACATCGAAAACCCATAACATCTAAATTCATAACATCTAAACCACATCATCTAAAACCCAAAACATCTAAAACTCATAACATCGAATATCAAAACATTGAAAACTACAAAGCAACTATAAATAACATCCCACAGAGGTTATTTAACTACATATATATATATATATATATATATATATATGGTTCCACTTGAAAACATCGAAAACCCATAACATCTAAATTCATAACATCTAAACCACAACATCTAAAACCCAAAACATCTAAAACTCATAACATCAAATCTCAAAACATTGAAAACTACAAAGCAACTATAAATAACATCCCACAGAGGACTGCACAGCAATTTTCCTTTAAAAAAGGTACTGTGTTAAACAATAATATTCGCAATGTTGAAAACAACTTCTTAGATTTTAAAGAAAAACTTTATTTATATAAAAACAATCAAATGGAGATTAATTATTTGAACGAATTTATACATGCAAAGGATCCCTAAAGGCTTACGCTTTTTCAAGTTTCCTAACAATGTTCAGCATGGCTCTAACTTATATGAACAGCTCTGTGGTATTTTTAATAGGGCAGGTTTAGAAATGTTAAAATGTATGGTCAATGAATACGAGATAAAAGCAGACAACCTGTTAAAAGATTTGAATGGATTGAATGATAGAATGGTAAAGGATGAAAAGTTTTTTAGTGTTAAAAGAGATTATGACAGATTGTTTGAGGAAATTGACCAACATTGTAGCAAAATAATAAACCGGAAAATCAGGAAACTGGAAAGGGATTTAGATGAATACAGGGAAGGGAAAGCCTTCCCCCTTCCATACATAAAGGGAAGGAGAAATAATGTAAATGAAAATGTATTTATTGAAATGCATGGGGAGAACAGATTTGACCAACCCACTAACAGGGGAACAGATGTAGTTAGGAGGAGTGAAAGGATAGCCGAAAAGAATAGAAAACCTTCGGCACAGGATTTTCAGTTTCCCCCCAGGAGAGGGAGGGGACGCAGAGACCAGAAAAACAGCTGGAACCATCCCCTGAACTGAATGAACAACTTGAAATGAATATAGTGTTAGCCCCTGGTCAGTATAATGGGAGACAAATAATATCTAGAAAGAACAATTTCACCATTTTTAATTACACTGACTTGGAACTCACTGAGAATTATTTTGATTTATTTTCTAAGGGTTTCCACTTTGTTCCCTTAAAGCCTTCCTTTGTGGTTAAAACCTTGATAGATTTAAAAATGTTTTTGAGACAACTGAATCTAAATTTACTTTTTAAAGGTCAGGAGAACACTTGCAAAATCCTCACCAGGAAGAGTACTTTTAATCCACCCATTCATCCCTCATTAAAAATATTTGAAGAGTTGGTGGAGAATGATATTAGGAAGCTTGAACAACAAAATTACACCACGTTGCCAAAAAATATACCTGAAGATCAATTGGCATTAATCAAACACTTGAGAAAAGAGGGATGTAGGGTCATGAAACCGAACAAAGGAGGGGGAATGGTCCTTATGTACACTATTGATTATGAAGCATTTATACATGACATGTTACAGGATCCTGAGCAGTATGATTTAGTCTCAAAAAATGAGATTTATATAGCATACGCTAAAATAAACTATCAGCTACAAGATCACTTATTACAAAATGTGATAAATGAACAACTTTACAACTATCTATTTGTTAAAAAACCGAAGATAGCTCAAATATTTGGGATCCCTAAGACACATAAGTCAATAGATCCACTTAAATTTAGACCAATTGTTTCTGGGGAGGGGAGTGTTATGGAACCCTTGGCAAAATTTATTGATTTTTCTTTAAAACAACAAATAGCTAAAATAAAGCATATTTGCAAGGATTCTTGGGAGTTCCTGAAAGGGATTGACCAAGCTTTTTACCATTCAAAAATAATTATGGTCACAGTAGATGTCATTGATTTGTTTCCGAGTATCCCACACCAGACAGATTTAGAGTGGTTTGGGTACTATTTAAGTACTGAATCAGGACTGAGTTCTGGAACAATAAATTTCCTTTTAGAACTTATGGAGCTGGTACTAGAAAACAACTTTATGCACTTTAATGGCGAATTTTACCGTCAGAAAAAAGGGGTGGCAATGGGGGCCTCTTGTGCCTCTCTTTATGCCAACCTTGTTTTGTACTATTGGGAAAAGAATTTTATCTTTATAAGTCAATGGTACCAGGACATAATATATTACCGGAGGTTTTTAGATGACATCTGTATTTTATGGAAAGGGAATGAGAAGAGTCTTATAGATTTTCTTGAGTACATTAACAATACAACACCATTTCTGAGGTTTACTCACACGATCAACAATGATAGGTTGAATTATTTGGATGTCACCTTGTTTAAAGATCATGTTAATAAATGCTTTCAGTCAAAAATACACAGGAAGAGTTCCTTTTCTAATGCCTATCTTAACTATTATAGTGGACACCCTTTTTATCAAAGAAAGGGAATAGTAAAGGGACAACTGATTCGAACTTCACGAATGTCTAGTACTTTAGACATTTTTAAGGAAGAAACTAGGATTTTGAAGAAACTTTTTATGGAAAAGGACTACCCTGAAAGTTTAACAGAGAGCTTAGTATTAGAAGTCACTCAAAATAGAGATGTTAAATATGCTCCTTTACTGGACTCTGGTCTTACTGAACTGTCTCACATTCAACAGGTAGATAGTCTTTATCCAAAAAGTAGTTTTGTACACACCTTCTCCAGTAACTCGGACAAAATTTAACAAATTGTACGTAAATACTGGCCTATTCTTAGGTTGCAGGAAGACATCAAAGCCCACACCCCAGTAACTCCCCACTTTGTTAGGAAAAGGGACATGAACTTAAAGGAACTCCTAGAGGGTAAGCAAGAGAACAAATTAGACACGGTTAAGAGGAAACTGGGCACTTATGCATGTGGGAGTTGCAAGCAACGTCATGCCATGTTAAATCAAAGTCCCTTATATCTTCCCTCTAGGAAGTTTAGATATAGTCCAACGAGGTATTTTAATTGTGCGGTGAAAGGGGTAGTATATCTTGGGTGTTGTATGACTTGCCATAGTTTCTACGTAGGCAAGACAGAGAGAGTTTTTAGGAGAAGGGTATACGAACACTTCAATGATATTACCAACTGCAAGGAGAGCAACGCTTTCTACAAGCACTCATTGCTTTGTAAAGACATGATCATAAAGTTTGTAGTTTTAGAGCAGATTACACCAGGCATTCGTGGGGGTAGCTGGGAAACCAAGTTGGAATACAGAGAGTTATTTTGGCAACTTAAACTAGATTCCAACAGGTTTCCCGGCTTGAATGACAGTTTGAACATTAGTAGTGTTTTGAAACTGAGGCAAGCTTGGCTTTAGGAAAGGAGGTTGTAGAGATTATTTTTATCAATTAAATTATGGATTTATTAGGGATTTTAGACTGTACACATTTTCTTGGTTTATCTAACATTAGATTTGTCAATATAGAGAGTTTACAATTGTAGGGTAATGGGCTTCATTGTATTTTTATTTATTACTTTTCACTTAGGATTTTTATATCCTTGGTTTCTAATGACATGCATTGTAGAATTTTTAATAACCAACACCTGCTCAAGATATCAAGTATTTTCGGCTATATATGTTTTGATATTTAGTTTTTAAAGTTTATGGAAACATTAAATATTTTTAAGGGACAAGTTTGTTGTCAAAGCCAAAAGCTTAAATATTTGGTTTCTAATTATTTTAACTCATAAAAGGTAAATATAGGATAATTGTTTAATTAGTCAGATGATTCAACGGAAACTATTTAATAAAGTAAATCATCGACTCATTATTTCCTTGACAAAGCTCGGATTTACCCGAGTGAAAGCGCTTGGTGGATTTTGGTTCAGTTTTATGTTTTTATAATAAAAAAGTTTCAAAACAATATTGAGTAGCTCTCGCATTTCAAAGAGGCTAACTATCTACTTCCAACTTTGCTTCCGGGTCCTGTTTTCCTGAGCTTGGGTGCTTCGTGGTATTTGTTGCTTCTTTTTTTTGGATCCCACAGAGGATTTACTACGTTTTTGCAGAGGGGCAAGCCCCCCTGCCCCCCCCCACCCCACGCAAATTAAATATACCAACTCCAAGGTCACACTACAGTGGGGGAAAAAGTTAATTTCCTAACCCCACTGTAGTGCAACCTCGGAGTTGGTATATTTAATAAACGAGGGTGTGGGGCTTGCAGAGGGGCTTGCCCCCCTGTATAAACATAGTAAACAGTGTGTGGGATGTTATTTATAGTTGCTTTGTAGTTTTCAATGTTTTGAGATTCGATGTTATGAGTTTTAGATGTTTTGGATTTTCGATCATTTGGTCTCGCTGTTTTGAATTTAGATGTTATGAGGTTTTGATCATATGAAGTGGAACTATATATATATATATATATATACATATATAGACATATATATATATATATATATATATATATATATACATATATATATATATATATATATATATATATACATATACACACACACACACACACACACACACACACACACACACACACACACACACACACATATATATATATATATATATATATATATATATACACACACACACACACACACACATATATATATATATATATATATATATATATATATATATATAGGTTCATAGGTTCATACTAGGCTATCTGCCCTAGGGCATTTATAAGCCTAGCCAGAGTGTGTTTGGCTTTCGCCACCCATTTTAAAATTAATTTTGCTATGCCCTTTTTCGAGGTTAGTATACTGTGCCTCTGTCTAACAGTGACACAGAAGTGATACCCGGGGTAAAGCTACGATCCCCCATCCACTCATCAAAATTCCTCTTGAAGAGAGTCAATGAGGGACTCTGCCTAACCTGGACTGGGATTTTATTCCAGAGTGAAGGGAGCCTCTGGGTTATGAATCTGTCCCTCCAGCATGTCCTATTTATTATGCTGAGGTTCAAGTCTCTCGAGCGCGTAGCTCGATGGGATTTGGATTTTCTGAGGTGCAGCATGTCCATTAATTCTGGGTTGGACATGGCTTTATACGTCAGGCACAGATCGCCTCTGAGCAGGCGGTATGCCACTGAGTAGAGCTGGAGTTTCTTTAACTGGGCAGCATATGGCATCTGTTTGAGCCCTTTAATCCTCTTGGTGAGGTACTTTTGGGGTCTTTCCAGTTGCTGTAGGTGTCTGGTAAGGTACATCCCAAAAGGGGCATTGTACTCAATTATGAGCCTGATGAGGGATGAGTAAAGAGGCACGATAACCTCCCCTGATCTAGATGTGAATCCCTTCATGATTAGGTGGGCTATATAAAATGGTTTTCTAACCACTTTGGCCACGTGGTTGTCAAATGAGAGATTGCTGTCAACTTGGGTCCCCAGGTCCCTAATTACTTCTTCCATACTTAATGGATTACCACCTATGTGGTAATTTGTGGGCACTTTGTTTTTGCCAAAGGGGATGACTATACACTTTTTGGCATTTGGCTTGAGGCCATGGCTCTGGCACCAGTTGTCTGTTTCTATGAGGCCCTTTTGGAGGATGCTTGTGTCGGCTGGAGAGTCGATTATAGCGCCCAGTTTGCAGTCATCTGCGAACTTGGTCAGCCACAGTCCTTCCGTGTTTGCCTGTACCTCCGAGAAATATATACCGAACAAGAGAGGTCCCGGGACTGAGCCTTGTGGGATGCCACTTGTAACTGGTTTGGAGTCTGACATGGCTCCAGCAATTCTAACCATGTGGGTTCTGTCCTCGAGCCAGTTTGCAACCCATCTAGTGACATAGGGGTTTATATTTAAGCTGGTGAGCTTATCTATAATGCCCAAGTGGGGTATTGTATCAAAGGCTTTTGCGAGGTCCAGGTAGGCTGTGTGGACCACCTTCCCCTCGTCAATGGCCTTGGTGACTGTTTCAAAGAAATCGACCAGGTTTAAGAGGCAGGATCTGCCCTTAACAAAGCTGAACTGGGTAGGATCCAGTGTCTGTAGGTCCCCAATATCTTTTTGTATGAGGTCCATGATGATCCTTTCCATAGCTTTGCAGACCAAGCTAGTCAGGCGTATGGGGCGATAGTTTCCAGGATCCGTTGAGGGACCACCTTTGTGGAGAGGGACCACTGTTGCTGTACGCCACTCTTTGGGTGCATATCCTGTGGTAAGGCTGAGATTGAACAGTAGTTTTATGTTTGGGTTTAGCTCTTCTTGGAGTTCATGTAGGACGCAGCCCGGGACACCGTCTGGTCCCATTGATACTGTGTTTTTTGCTTTGGAGAGGGCGGCTCTTACCTGAGCATCTGAGATGTCAGGGGGGCAGCACTCTGCTGGGATAGATATTTGCCCTTTGGTGGGAGGGAGAAGTTTGCGCTAAACCCGTCAGCTAGGATGTTGGCAATGTCTGTGGGTTCGTGTATTTTTGTCATTTTGGACTAATTCTGAGCATATCTGGGAATTCCCACCCAGATTCCTAACATAACTAAAGAAAGCCTTGTGATTATCCTTAGTGTCCTGTGCAATTTTTCTCTCGAAGCTGGCCTTAGATGATTTTATGAGTGCCCGTAGTTTTTTGCTAACACTGATCAGAGATGGCTTCCCTTTTTGGGATTTTGCTCTATCATGTAGTAGCTTCCTCCTTCTATTGTATAGTTTGTTTATGGCTGGGGTCCACCAGACAGGACGTCTGCCTTTGGAGGATTGGGTCTTGGTTTTATTTGGGATTGCATGATCCATGCATTCCTGAAGGTGTTCATAGAATGCGTTTATAAAGGATTCTGCGGTCTGGGCCGTATTTTCCACTGGCCCGGGGGCTTTGAAGGATTCCACCTCGGTTTTGAGGAGTGTGAAATTTGCTTTAGAGAACTTTTTCACTGTGGTTTTCTGGGCAGGGGGGTGGGGTCAGGATGTGAATATCCAGTGAGATTAGTTTATGGTCTGATCTTACCAGTGAGGGATACACTTCTGGTCTGGAGCATAGAGTCCCCATGTTGGTGATGATCAGGTGCAGTATGTTTTCCCCTCTTGTGGGAGTGGTAACAAGTTGTTCCATAGCATTTGAGTTTATAAATTCTAGGAACCTTTGAGCTAGGGTGTTGGAGCTAGAGTAATGCTCCTAGTCTATGTTTGTGTAGTTGAAGTCGCCCAATATAATGGTGTTTGGAGAGACCTTCATATTTTACAGTGTTCTCAGGAAGGCCGAGTGGGGTTCCTGGGTTTGGGAGGGTGGTCTGTAGCAGGCTATAAACTGGAAGGCAGTTTTACCCACTGTTAGTTGCACATGGATAGTCTCTGATGCTTCGTGCTGTGCCACCAACCTGGAGGTGTGGGTATCTTTGACGAATATTGATACTCCCCCTCCTTTTCTGGTTCTGTCCAAGTTTTGGGGCCGAAAAGCATGGTGTGAGGTATAACCTAGTAGTGCTGGGATGCTCTTGGGAGCCTTGAACCAGGTTTCTGTTGCTGCACAGATATCGATGTTCTCCATGCTAAGGAGAGTTTAGAGTGCATGCATCTTGAGGTTTAGACTTCTGGCGTTGAGTAGCATTACTCTTAGTTTCTTATCCCTTGTGATACCTATGGAGGTGGGTTTGTCTTTTGAGCCTTGCCTAAAAAAGGCACTATGGGGGTAGCAAGAGCCTTTGCCAATAACGAAAGCATAGGGGTGACAGGTGCAAGCCGTCCCTAGCGAAGCATCGTGGCTTGTCGAGCATGTTATCCCAGGCTGACAGGCATTGGATCCCCTTTGAATGACACCAATACTTAAGCCAATTGTTGAAATTGATCATCTTGTTTTCATATTGTGGCATCATTCTTGGCGAGGGTAAGATGCTACTCAAGGTCAGGGTCATACCGGCCTGGGCCACATGCTCAGAGAGCTCCTCTATGTCTCTTTTCATGTAGTCCAGGGAGGTACGTCTCAGGTCATTCACACCAGCATGGACAATGACTGAGTCATATTTGTACTTGCCTTGGAGTGACCTGAGTGCTTGTGTTATGTGGCGGATCCTAGCGCCTGACAGGCAGCTCACCGTGACCTTCTCCTTGTTCAGCCTGGTGAGTGGGACGTCAGTATGCCTGACGATAGAGTCACCTATTACAAGTGTATCAGGTGTGTTGTTTAGCCTTAAGGGCTGTGACTGTTCAGCACACTGGCTTTGTGAGCTATGTGTTGCACGTGTTTTGTTTTGGGGTAGCGGTTGCTTGGGTGTCTGCTTTGGAGGTCTCTGCTGCTTAGGCAGATTTTTATTTAGAGCCTCCGAGTATGTTTTTGTGTGTTTATGTGTTTGGTTTGCTGTCGTGGTAGGTCTATGTGAGACTGGAATTGTAGTGAGTGTGGTTTCCTTCTCCTCCTGACAGGTTTTGCCAGTACTGAGTTGAGAGAGCTTAGCCTCCAGTTTGGCTATATGGTTGCATCTCTCACATGTGTTGGAATTTGTTGGGAGGAGGAGAGGGTTGTCTGTGTACATGAGGCAGTTGTAACATTGCCTCAAGATTCCCAGATTCACCAGCTGGACTGGAGAGGAGATTGACAACTGACCTTTGGGCATGGTAGAATAGTATTGGGAATTCCTTTATAATTGAAAAAAAAGGGCCAATGGGGAACAAGGTACTCAAGGGGAGTTTGTGAGTGTGTAGTGCTTTTAATTTTTTAGTGCTGACTTATATAATTGCTTTAGTGAGCAAGTGCCAGGTAACTTAAATGCAGTGTGTTACAGGTAACTTAAATGCAAAAATGACAAACAGTAACTTTCTTTCAAGTGAAACAAGGAAATAAGTACAGTAAGCAATGCAGATGTCACTAGGGATCCACAGAAGCACTGAAAAGCCGCGTTTTAGGTGGAATTAGCATTTCAGGGAAATAACAAGCAAACAAGCATACAAACAAAGCTAGATTCAGCAGGCCTGGATCTAGTCTATGCTACAGCAAACAAGGTGTACCAATTCCTGTAAGAAACAGTTCAAATATGCAGGCACTATAAGCCTTTAACCAGAAATTCCCAGCTCAGAAGGGCAGAGTCCAGCCTCTCCTCCCACAAGAGTGCAGACCACGAACCTTCTTAATGTAAAACAACTGGCCTGAAGCCCAAGTGCTTAAACCAGAACTAATACACTTTTAGAATAACAGACACCGAGCCCTCAATCAGCAGTTCCCAACTTAGAAGGATGTAAGCTACCTGTCCTGCCACCACAGTGCAGGCCACAAACCTTCCTAATGTAAAACAACTGGTCTGAGCCCAAGTGCTTAATCCAAAAGACTTAGAATGAAAGCTACACTTTAATAAAGTTACTACCAAGCAGTAATAAATACAACTGAATACTTTAAAGAATGCCTGGATTAGTGCTCAAGTTATACAAACAAAGCTAGATTCAGCAGGCCTGGATCTAGTCTATGCTACAGCAAACAAGGTGCACCAATTTAGTAAGAAACAGTTCAAATATGCAGGCACTATAAGCCTCTAACCAGAAATTCCCAGCTCAGAATGGAAGAGTCCAGCCTCTCCTCCCACAAGAGTGCAGACCACGAACCTTCTTAATGTAAAATAACTGGCCTGAAGCCCAAGTGCTTAAACCAGAACTAATACACTTTTAGAATAACAGACACTGAGCCCTCAATCAGCAGTTCCCAACTTAGAAGGATGTAAGCTACCTGTCCTGCCACCACAGTGCAGGCCACAAACCTTCCTAATGTAAAACAACTGGTCTGAGCCCAAGTGCTTAATCCAAAAGACTTTGAATGATAGCTACACTTTAATCAAGTTACTACCAAGCAGTAATAAATACAATTGAATACTTTAAAGAATGCCTGGATTAGTGCTCAAGTTATACAAACAAAGCTAGATTCAGCAGGCCTGGATCTAGTCTATGCTACAGCAAACAAGATGTACCAATTTAGTCTATATATATATATGTGTGTATGTATATATATATATATATATATATATATATATATATATATATATATATATGTGTGTGTGTGTGTGTGTGTGTGTGTGTGTATGTGGGGGTGTGTGTGTATGTATATCTACAGGTTTACCTTCATTAGCCAGAATGGCATGTGCTTGTGTCCACCCACATGATGTCCTACATCCAAAATGTCAGGAATGCAGAACACTGACATTCCCAATTCACCAATCTCATCCCCTTCTGGACCTATGTTAACAATTGCTCCTAGGTCCAGAGGGGTAAGGGAATTTTGAGGTTCATTGCTTATGTCGGCTATACTGGAATTCAGGATTCTCATGCCATTTTTGGTAATGAAGGTAAACCATATAGATATCTCTATATAGCTACATCTATATATCTATATCTATATATCTATATCTATCTATATATATATATATATATATATATAGAGAGAGAGAGAGAGATAGATATAAAGTCTACAGAAGGAACTATATCTGGAGGTCAACATTAAGTTGTCCTTACATATGTCATTCATCCAGAAGTCTGTTGTGATAAGGGTTGGGAGGCTGGTGGGTGGAAAGTTGAAGAAGAATGAAAATAGACAACACAGATGGAACATTATGGTATGTACATAATTTCTTTATCTGATGTTGTCATTTTTCATTCTATCAACTATTGGGGCACAGTTCCCAGCTATCTAAAATCCCGGGTGGACTCTAAGGAAAGCTATTCTTGAGCACAGTTGAGCCAAAAGCTGCTCTCCCCCTCGAGACCATATCCAGTTTGTAATTAGTGATAAAGGTATGAGGATTGGCCCAAGTTGCAGTTGCACATATTTCGTCCCTGAAAGCCCTAGAGAGAAACAATGAAGAAGTTGCCATGAACCTAGTTGAATGGGTCTTAAAGGTTTTGGTAAAGTTAGATCCAACCTGCTACAGGTAAAAGATAATGCAATCCATGACCCATCTGGCTAGAGTTACTTTTGTAACTGGTTTGTCCAATTTCAAATCTGCAATGGAGACAAATAATAGATCTGTCTTCCTGATTTCCTTTGTCCTAAGTAAGTAAAAAACATAATTGTCTGTGAACATCCAATAAATGCAACATATATTCAACTTTATTTGCACATTTAGGAAAGAATACTGGCAAGTTAATGGCTTTATTGATATTGGATTCTGACACCAACTTGAGGAGGAAAGACACATTGGTACGTAATATGACTATCCTTATGAAAGATCAAGTAGGGAGGTTTAGATGACAATGCTTGAAGTCCTGAAATTCTTATAGCAACAGTAATTGCCACTAGAAAGATAGTTTTCCATGCCAGGAACTTATGATTGCATTTAGCTGCTGGTTCAAAGGGGGAATGAATTAAGGCCTACAGTACCAAGTTCAAATCCTGTGGTGGAGTAGGATCTTTATATGGGGATCTCAATAGGAGTGTGCCTCTCAAGAATGCTTTCCAAACTTTAGGAGAAGCCACAGAAGAATTTTCAAACCCAATATGAAAGTTAGATATTACTACTAATTGAACTTTAATTGTAGAGGAGCTAGCCCCTTCATTAAAGATCACTGCCAAAAATTCAAGTATGCTATGTATCGTAGCTGAAAAGGGATCAATGTGTTTTTGTAAAGCTTTCTTGTAGAAGGCTTATGGGAAGAAATGACGGACAGGGGAAGAGAGCATCGGCTGTGTGGCTATTAACAGAATTGGAGAAACAATGCTGTTAGCTTGAGGTTTGAGATATCTGGATGAATCATATCTGTTGGATGTGACAGGAAGTCTGGAATCAGATCCAGAATCCAAGCTTGGCAAAGTAGATGAGGCCATAGGAAGTGGAACCAAGTCTGGCAAAGCCAGTAAGGTACAATGAGGATGACTTTGCTCTTCAACCTGGCAAAAATATCTGCAGAAATTTTGGAATCAGGGGAATTGGTGGGTAAGCATAAAGTAAACCGGGGGAGGCCAATCATGAAGTAGAACATCCTTTTGTGACTCCCCCTGAAGGGGGATTAGGGCAAAGTAGCTGCTGCACTTTTTGTTTATGGGAGAAGCAGCAAGATCACAGCAAGGCTAGCCCCATTGACAGAAAATCATTTTTTCCACCTTCATACTGTGAGATCACTCGTGGTAAAATAATGGATCTGCTCAATTTGTCTACTATCACATTTTACTTCCCAGGAATGTCTGTTGCTATGAGAAAGTGGTTGGATGAGATCACACATTGCCACATTCTGAGTGCTTCTTGACACAAGGGGAAAGATCTGGTTCCTCCTTGTTTGTTGATGTACCAAACTACTGACATATTGTCTGTTTGAATTGCAATTGTCCCTAAAGGGAGAGTGTCTAGGAAGGTCTGCAATGTTAAGAGCACTGCTCTCACCTCTAGGACACTGATATGGAAGTTGGTCTCTTTGAGGAACCAAGTGTCTTTGACTGTTTTACCTAGGAAGTGCCCCCCACCCAATCTGGGAAGCATCTGTGCTCACTATGGTCTTGGGTTGAGGGAGAATGAAAGGGAGGCTTTGAAGAACCTGATCTGACTGAATTCACCACCAGAGGTATCTCTTGCACACCTGAGTGATTCTTACTTGCCCAGACATGTGTTGGTAAACAATCGACCACTGTGTTGTTAGCATCCACTGAAGAATTTTCATATGAAATCTTGCTAGTGGGACTAAGATTATGGAAGCTGACATTGACCTCAAGGCTTGAAGGATCAACCATGATGAAACATTGGTATTGCGATTTGTTTTCATGATCTGGAATCTGATAGTCTGAACTCTTGACAGAGGAAGAGAGGCTGCCACTGATATCATGTTGAAGACTACTCCTATGAATTCCAAAATTTGGGTTGGTTCTGAGACTTTTTATAATTTATAGTTATCCCCAGGTGAGAACATATCTGAAGTACATGATCTCTTGCTCTTGTTAGTAGATGCCTGGTCAGGGTGGTGATGAGTCAGTCATCTAGATATGAATCCCTGTAGTTTCAAGTGAGCTGCTACCACTGTTATGCATTTGATAAACTCCCAGGGGGCTGTAGTAAGGCCAAAAGGGAGTGCTTTGAACTGAGAGTGACTGGCTCCCAGCCAGAAGCATAAATGCTTTCTGGATTGCCTGCTCATTTTTATAAGATAGTATACATCCTGAAGGTCTACTGAGCACATCCAGTCGTCGTTGCCTAGGAAGGGTAGAATGGATTGAACCATGATGATCTGAAACTCTGTATGTTGAACTAACTTGTTCAAAATGCTGTGGCCCAAAATTGGTCTCCAGTCTCCTGTTTTCTTTAGCACTAAAAAAAATTGTGAGTACGTTCCAGATTCTATCTGGTCTGCTGGGACCTCTTGGGTGACTCTTTTTTCCTAGCAGCTTTTGTATTTCTAGTGCTGCTGCTTTCCTCAGACTGAGTGGAACATCAAGAATGTTGCATACAGATGGGGGTGGAAGGGAAAAAGGATTTATATAGCCTCTGGAAATAATCCTCTGCACCCAAGTATCTCTTGTTATATCTAGTCAGGCTCTCTGGTGCAGGGATAGTCAATCCCCGATTGCCTCCAGAGGGGGACAGTCAGCCCTCCTTTCAGGAGCACTGTTCAGAGAAAGAATCTCTGGACCCTTATGGGCCTCCTCTGCCATGTGGATGGCTACATCCATTAGAGTTCCCCCTTGTGCCACTAGGAGAATTTTCTTCATGTGTGCCCTGGAAAGGACCCTGGGGCTTCCTGAACCACATTTTCTGACCACCTCATTGATCCCTATAAAAGGATCTTTGAGGGGTCAGAAAACATACGTCCACTGCAGAGAAGGTCTTTTCATCCTTCTCATACCTGGATAATGTGTTCTTCACTTTTGGGTCAAATAAACTGCTATCAAAAGGTGCATTGACGAACAAAGACTTGAAAGGCTCCACAAAATTATCCATTAAGAGATATGCCTGAACCCACTACCCTTGACGCACCTTCAGCTGCATGTGAGATAAGCCTCATGGTTGAATTCGAAATGGATTGGAGGGTAGCCAACTAAGAGGCCACAGACAACTAAGCCTCAGCAGTAATGGTCCCTGAAAGGGATTTTGAAAGTTTCTTGATCAAGTCCTTTTGTAACCTAGTAAAATGCACCAAATAGTTCAGCGACCTAAGAGCAAAGGTGGCTGATGCATAGACATGCTTCCCAAACCTGTCCATTGTTCTAGACTCCTTGTTAGGGGGTTGAACAGAGGAATTTTGTTCAGCAAGTTCCTGCTTGGTGGCCATCACAATGACCATGGCATCCACAAGCATCCCCTTACTCCAAATTTCCTTCCTGACAGTTGAGCCAGAATCTGATCTGGCCTCTTAGGTACAGTCTCAGCTGAGTCAGTCCTACCCTAAAGACTAAGTCAATGAGCTTGTAGGTGGGCAGAGTAACCCAGGAGGTAGACAGGCCAGCTCCAAAGGCCTCCAGAAATACTGACTCCTCCAGTGAAGGGTTGCTGGAGGTTCAATCTCCTCTTTGCTTCAAGATCTCAAGAATGTCTCTAAATGAGATGTCTTCCAGAGGTGATCAGAGAGACCATTCTCCCACATCGAAATCAGTATCCTCAGTGATTGATTCTTGCAGAGAGTCCAAGTGCCTCCTCTTGTGCTTTCCTTCCTAGGGACTTCCTCAGTGGGCTGCTCCAGTGAAGTGTCGGAAGAGATCATGATACCCTGCTGGCTGGTCTGTGGGTCTGGAGCTTGCTGTCCCTGTGGTGTAGAATGATGTGGCTCTAAGCATAGAGACATCTGGGAACTAGGTTGAAGATCCGAGGGGGGTGAGTCCATCCATCCTGTCTGAGCAGAAAACACCATCTTCACTACTTTAAAGGCAGACCATTTCAGAGAGAAGGAAGACTCAGCGCTGAGAAGGCAGGCTTCTGGATTGCTGTCTCCCTCTTTCCCAAAAGCAATCTCCCTGAGGAGGATGTTGGAGCTGAGATATCCACTGCTGAAGCACTGAGGCACAGAGATGGCTATGAAACCCTTGGAGTTGACTCCAACGCCTTAGATCTGACAAGGAAGTTTCCACTCTGGAAGTCATCCCGATCCTAAGATGTCAAAGCCAGTGCACTCAGAGTAAGCTTCAGATCTGAAGATAAAGTTATCTTCTGATCCAAGCCAGACAGGCCTGGAAGATTTGGAACCAGGGACTCTAACGCAACTGGAGGGATGACAGAACTGCAAACCGAACTACTAAAACTGGCTACTAAAATGCCAGGCGTGCAACTATTGTAAATATATTATGGAATCTAATAGGTTCAAAGTGCACAACCGATAATTTAAGCTAAAGTGTAGATCAAATTGTAATTCTACTATGCAAGTCTATTTAGCTTTATGCCAAAACTGTTTAGCGTTTTATGTAGGTAAGACGGAGCGGAAGCTCAGTGAACATATATACGAACACACTTAAGCTATAAAGAAGGAGAAATTAGACAACGCATTTGCCAAACATGTACTTGCCTTTCCTGATCATAATTTCAAATTTATAGTCATCGACCAGGTTAGCCAAGACACCAGGGGTGGCCCGATACAATTTAGATTAGAAGAGCACGAGTTATTCTGGCAGATAAGGCTTAATGCATACCATTTTCCTGGTTTAAATGATTATTGTTCCATTTCAAGTGTTCTTAAATTGTTGAGCCTGAAAAGATGATTGATCTTTTAACATTTATAATATTTCTGGGTTAAAATGTTAATATTGTTCATATATTTTTGCTGAAGGTAGCAGCATTTACATTATATATTTATATGGTTATTTTACAAAATCCTAGTTTGTTAGTAGATGTTGATTTTTCACTTTTTTATATATTTAAGAATATAGGTTAACATGTTGTATATACATGTTTTTCATTCTGTGTATTTAATTATGGTATGATATTTATAGTTGTATTTATAATTATGTCTGAGTCTTTGATGTTGGGTCTATTTGACTTTAAATGTAGACCCCAGAAAAGGTTAGCTTGAGCTTTAATTGCTAATAGCAGTTTTTAATTGCTAACAGCAGTTCTTAATTGTTTTGTGTTATTTAATGAGGACTATTCTTTACAATGTATCATTGTCTGAAGAAGTTTGCCTAAGAAGGCAAACGAAAAGCGCTTTACATCATTAAACTCCAGTTTTAGTAGTTCGGTTTGCCGTTCTGTCATTACAGCTTTTTGTTTATTGGTTTGCATTATTTCTTTGTTTTATGGCAACTGGAGGGATAAGAGAAGGAGCAAGTAGTGGTGGTGTAATAGATGGACATGCTTCCTGACTTGAGGGGGATAGGAGCTGAGAAAAACTTACTCATCATTCTATCCTCATCTCAAACTCCTGGATGAACGAGACAAGGCAAGTGAAGGTGACTTGGATCGTCATCTTTCCAAAAAGGGGGAGGGAACCCTGGAAGGCACTGCATCATATGAAGGAGAATATCTGGTCCTAGGAAAGATGATCGGATCTGAAGCAGTCATATCCATAGGTTTCTTCATTGGATCTGAGGAGGCAGGGTCCACTAACTTCTTTTTCAGATCTGAGGGATAATGGCTCCGAGATGTTTTCGTATCTGATCTTGATCACTTCCTTGATGTCTCCAAAAATGAAGTTGAAGAAGTAGAGGGGTTAGGAGACTTAGATAAGGACTCCTTAGTTTTAATTTTGGGAGAATAAGCCCCAGAAATAGTTTCACCAAAAGATGATGGCATTAAACCTTTTAGATTAAGTTTATTCTTTCTATCCACAACAGCCCTGGGATTGAAATTCTTACAAACTGAACAATCCTCCTGTAGATGTTGAGGGCCCAAACAGTAAACGCAAAGAGTATGAGCATCTGAAAGGAGCAATTTGTGCCAACATTTCAGACACTTTTTAAAACCAGAAGGTCCTTTCTCAGACATACTGGTGACTAAAGGCAAAACAGTAAAGAAAGAAAAAAAAAACTCCCTTTTTTAAATAGAAAAGAAAAAGGAAAGAAAAAGAGAGAATACCAATAATGGTAATAAAAACTACACTAGCATGTGTAATAGGCAGGACAAAGGGGAAGAGATTACTAACAATGATAAACAAGGACTACAACAATGTAAAGAGGGTAAGAGAGTAATATACAAGAGAAATTTAAGATAAAAACATATGTTTATCTTGAAGGAAACTCAAGCTAAGGCTGACCACGTCTTTTCACGAAAAGCGGCAAATGAGACCTGAGGTATGTTAGGGGTTGGTACATTATGAGTAAGGGAGTAGCTCAAGAGCTTTTTGGTTACCATGAGCTTTAGTAACAGCTGAGTCGGATCCAAGGTTCGGATCCAAATCCATCATTTGAGGACAGAATGAAAATTGACATCAGATACTTAGTATAAATCATTTTCAGTTTTTTAGTTAAATAACATACTAGATGTTTTTTCTCACTTTTTCTCTGGGACAGTATTATATCTAAGTCTACCTCTGATGCATCTGTGTGCAACTTAAAAGGTTTTGAAAAGTCATGGAATGCCAGGATGGGCTCAGAGCATAAGATGGATTTTAAATGCTGAAAGGAATCCTCTGCCTTGGCATTCCAACAGACTTTAGTTGGCATTTTCTCCTTTGTAAGGTTATTAAGAAGGCAGGTGATGGTGGAGAAGTGTGATACAAATTTCCTATAATATCCAGTCAGGCTGAGATAGACCCTTATGTGCTCCTTTTTCTGGAGCACTGTCCAATTTTGCATTGCTTCAACTATTTCTCCTCGGGATTCAAAAGTCCCTCTGCCTATGTCATATACTAAATATTTAACCTTACTCATCCTAACCTTACTTTAGAAGGCATTGACTGTGAAACCCTACTTATCTGAGAGAATCTAAAACATCCTGAACTTTGAGCAGGTGCAAATCCCTATATTTTGAATGAATTATAACATCATCAACACACACTGCAGCATACGGGTTATGGGAATTAAGCACCTTGCCCATTAGGTGGAGGAGTATACCTGGTCCCTGAAGAAGGACAAATGGGAGAACTCTATACTGAAACAGATAATCTGGGGTTGAAAAGGCATTTTTTTCTTTTCCTTATCCATTAATAGGATTTGCCAGTAGCCTTTTGTAAGATCCACAGTGGTCAGGAATGTAACTTTCCCTAACCTGTCAGTCAGCTCATTTCCACTTAGCATAACAGAGCTGTTGAATTTGGATATGCTACTGCACTTTTTAAAGTTAATGCAGAACCTATGGGTCCACTGGGCTTGGACACTAAAACTATGGATTTGTTCTACTAAATGTTAGATTCCTCAATAACCCATAGCTGTAATATTTTCTTCACTTGCTCCCAAACTGCTTTTTGTTTGAAACTCAGGAATCCAGTGGACTTTTCACTTGGATTGGTCTCTGTATGGTGCATAATTTGCCTCTTTATAGTAGGACCTTCCTTACCTTCTGTTTTTGAGGGTTGGATAGGGTTTCATCTATTACAATCGAAGAAATGGATAACTTTTTTTTCTTCTTTTAGGATCTTTAATCTCAGTCACCAGACTGACTCAAGCTTTTTCTGCCTCTTTCCATTACTTTAGGATATTTATATGGCATTTTCTCTGTCTGCTTGTTGTTTTCACTCTGTAGTTCACTTCATTCACTTTTTTTACATGCATAAAAGGTGCCTGCCACTTGGCCAAAATGTATGTCTGTCCGAAGTTACTAAAACTAATACCAGGTTTATTTACTGAAACTGATGCCTTCTGACATCTCTGTTAAAGTCTCCCAGATGAGCTGTCTGTGCTCTCATCATCTGCTCATGGACTAGTGCTATCAGTGTTCTAGCTTGTCTTGAAGGGAGGTATGGTGCTCCAATACAGTTTTGGAGGGAATCACTTCCTCTTCCCATGTCTCCTAAACAATATCTAGTAGTCATCAAGGATGTCTCCTATAGAAGAATTCAAAGGTACTGAATCCTATATAAGCCTGGGGAATCGTCCTGATGGCAAATACAAGTTGCATCTGTCTTCTTCTATGACTCTTCTTAACATGGACTTTAATCTTTCCACTAGGCTGTTACTCTGAGCATGTACACAGAAGTTCTGAATTGCTTTATTTTGAAGCTTTGAGAAAGTTGATGTATATGTTTTGATACTGAAGAGGGTCTTTGGTCTGTGCGGATTTCCACTGGTATACCCACTCTAGAGAGTAACAAGACCAGTTCCTTTGCTACTTTCTTAGAATTAGCCCTTCTCAAGCATGGTTACTTAAGGGCATTTGGTTGCATAATCCAACATGACCAGAATATACTACTACCTATAACTAGACTGGACTAAAGTACCAACAATATCCATGGCAATCAGTTCAAAATTCCAGTGATGGGTGTGGTTAACAAGGGATTCTAAAACCAAAATACATGGCCATCTTTTAATACTTGGGGCAAACTACACAAAAATCACCTGTCTCTTGCATTATCCCCAGCCAGCAGAACTTAGATAGAACTCATGATTTGTTTTTTTTATACCAAAATGTCCCCCCACAAAGCAGCTATATGCCAATTTCATTACTAGCTCTCTAAAGGGCTTAGGTACAAGCAGTTGACATGTCATATCTTTTTTTCTGTTGTCACATAAGTACAATAAATCATTTTGAAACTCAAACTAGGGGTTGGGTGGAAGAGAAAAAGGGGATAGTCCCTCTGATTGTGCTCAGAATCTCATTCTCCATTTGGGCCTTCCTAAAGTTTAGTTTGCTTACCTACAGATCAAACAGCTCAGGGATTTCTTCCCTGATGGCTTCTCAAGAAGTAGAAGGCTCAGTGTCTTTTCCTGATTACCTATAACTCCTTTATGTCCACTAATGCAGGGCAGTTTATGAACCTAGAGGTGGCACACTAACAAAATGTGGTCTCTACTATTCTTGCAGTAGTGCTATTACACTCCATTGGTTCTGTGTCATTTATACTCTTATGAATGCTTTTATCATTTACAGCAGACATACTGGCAATACTATCATAAGTCAGAACTTTGCTACATGATGACCTCCCATATTTAAACCAATATTCATGAATATCCCTTTGGTTTCAGATAGGCTTTTCAGCTACTTTAGGTGGTTCACTCGTACAGATTTTCAAAGCACATTACTCTTTCAACAAATCTTACAAAACTCTCTGTATCTTGTGAGTCTGCCTGACCCACTTCTTAGTAGCATTAGATAATACTTGCTAAAATATGTCAGTTACTACTGTCTCCAGTCATAGTCTCTTTACTCTTATTAGCATCTGGAACTAGCCATAAAGTGACAATATGTTTATGTTATGATAAGTACACTCATGGAACTTTAGTGTTTCAGTTTCAGCAGTGACCCCCCCCCCCCACCCATGCAAGCAGGCTGCTCTTCATGTCCGCAAAGGTATAGAAGGGTTCCCGAGTGACCTAGTCGCAGCTGTCTTAACTACCAATTCATTTAAACACCACCATATATATATATGTAGGTCTTCTTCTTAAGACATTGGCTTCAGGGGAGTTACAGCTTGAGGTACAGCCATGGATTTGGCTACCACTACCATGCATATGGCAGTAGCACCTATAGTCTGAAGAAGCAGTTGTTCCTCAGTAGCCATTTTCCAAATCACTGGGATAGCAGATCTCCTTCAGGACTCCAACTCAGCACGGGTTCTTTTATTATAGTCTAGCTAAAACAATTACTCTGCATTTGGACCCCTGAAGGTAACACAGATGGACTTCTTAATTTCAGCACAACTTACTATTATGTAAAGTCTCTCAAAGCACCACAAACTACACACAAAATGTAAGGAAAAGCATTTTTTTGACGAATATTTCTACTCACCAGTAACAGGTTGGGGCTTCAGTTATTTTGTGAAAAATGAAGCTAATGCTCACTTTCTTCAGCAATATGGAATATAATGCAGTAGATACTCTGAGGTCTTTACAGAGATAGCTTTATTAACAAGAAAAATAAAAGTCCAAACTGACCTTGTCCAACATAAAATAAGAATATGACAGTCTTTATAACACAAAGTCCTTAGACAGAGGCACAGTATACTAACCTCGAAAAAGGGCATAGCAAAATTAATTTAAAATGGGTGGCGAAAGCCAAACACATTCTGGCTAGGCTTATAAATGCCCTAGGGCAGATAGCCTAGTATGAACCTATGAACTTAGAGCTTGTCAATGAGATTAGACTCTTTGGTCTTTTACACCCCACTCACTTGCTGTTTTCTGTGGTGTAAACAAAAACTTCTGTGGTCTATAGTTAAGAAATTTTACATTACCTTTGAGGCGGAGTAAAACAAAAAATAAAATATGGTCTCTGTTCCCCAAGTCAGATATGAAGACTATCACAGAATGTCCTCTTGTTAACAATCCTTCTGGCTGGATTCCTTCAACAGCCAGTATCCTGGTCTCCACTCTGTTGTTCATGAAGACTTCTCTGGCACCTTCCTCTCTCCATTTTGTTTGTTACTTTTTGATTGGATTTGGTTATTGCTCCTTTAAGTATCTTTTGATTGCACCAGAGGGCCATTTTACACAAAAAAAAGTTATGTCTTACCATAACGTTCCATCTGATTTATAGTTCTTCACTAATCCTTGACTGTAGGCTCGGTACCAAGCCTTGGAACTGAATCTGCCATTTATTTCAGCTCATGCCTTCCAAACTCTCGAGCTAGACCTTTACCCATAATGCTCCTCTCAAAATGACCTCAGATTGAGTTTGCCTAAATTAGAGGCAGGCAAATAGCAAATAGGAAAAAGAGACCAGATATGTGTCCCTAATATGAAACCAGTCCTGGTAGAATTCAATCCACTAAGAGTCTCAGGCTGGGGGATGAAGATGTCAAGGATTAATGAAGATCAATAACACAGATGGAACGTTATGGTAAGACATAACTTCTTTATTTGATGTTGTCAATCTTCACATACTCCTTGACTGAGGGACAGAGTCCTCAGCTACCTAAATCTTGGGATGTCTCACAGAAGATTATTCCTTAGCACCATCAAACCGAATAATGCCCATCCCCTACAGACCTGATCCAGTTTGTAATGAGCGATAAAGGTATAAGGAGAAGTCCAAGTGGCTGCTGCACAAATGTCATCTAAAGAGGCTCTGGCATGAAAAATTGCAGACGTTGCCACTGCTCTAGTTGAATGGGCCTTTACTGGGTGTGAAAGGTGGAGCCCTTTTGACTGACAAATAAATGTAATACAGTCTCTAAGCCATTTCGTCAAGGTAACCTTTGAAACTGGATTACCTAAAGAAAGAGGAAAAGGCAGCAAACAATTGGTCAGATTTTCTGAAATCTTTAAATGAAGGGAGTACTTCCCTTTATTGGAGAAATTAGGGAAAATGATCAGTAGCTGAAGTCTGATTGATATTGATAGATATTGTGTAAATTAAAATGCTTTTCCCCAATATAATGTGTGTACAGTGAAAGGAAATGTGCAAGGCCAAACTGCAGTTTTCAAAATAATATGGCTTGCTTTGCAAGAACAGTTATATCTTGTACATGTTCAGCTTAGATATTAATAAACATATAGCTGTAGGCTTTACTGTAATAGGCATCCTATTATAGAAAAAAAGGAAGTTGACTTTCTTGGCTTTCAGATGCAGAAATAAATAAATAAATTGCAGAAAGGTAAAGTGACGCAAAGATGACATGGAGAGACTTTTGTGAAGTCTTCAGATACAGCGAGGACCAAAAAAGGGCATGAAATAACCATGGACTTTTTCATGACGCAGACAGAAACCAGAAGAACAAGTCACAAGGACATTAAAAATAACATTGGTTTTAAAGAGTATATAAACTGGACAGTATGTTTTACTTAGTAGTGACGTTTAGACTAAGTGTGCCTTAGTCTCCTCATCTGTCTAGTTGTGTTGTAATAGAATTTAAATAGCTCTGATAGAATTAACTGTTTGGCAAGAACTTGTTCTGAGACAAATAAAGTATAACAGATACAGTAGTACAGAGTTTTTCTGGTCTACTTTTTAGACATTTTCTTCAGTAGCAACATTTCTTCAATGGCGAGCCTTGACCAGTGGCTGTGACCATATATCTGTTACCAGCAGTTAATATTACAGAGGGATCCCTACTACTTACTACGTTAGTTCAACAGACTGACAGTTCCAGTGATTTAACAGAGAAACAGTTCCAGTTCCAGTACTTCGTTGGTGGACACGGAGCACCGCCGTGAAAGCTGTCCTGTGTCGGACCACCTACAATTTGTCTGTGGAAAACCACCGTCCTTTTCCAAATTGACTTCAGCCTGATCATCTGCTTGTCTTCTGCATAAATTATGGTACTTTCTTCACAGTTATAACATGGATGCAAGTACAGACAGTTAACTTTACCGTGCCCACATATTGTATATATAAATTTACATGGTTTAAACCTGTGTCAGACATGAAATGTAAATCTAAAATGTTTTATGTTCAGACAATAGATAACAGTTGTGTTTGTAAATGTACAAATGCCTATAATCCACACACAAAATGTACAGCAATTCATAAAGACTGTTTTTTATGTGGAAGTAACTTTCCTAACTTCTGTTTATCTTGTCACAGTAGTCTAGTATGTAAGCCATACCATAAGATATATCCTATTCTGATAAACAATCTGTTTGATTCTAGCTTTGTTAGTTCTTCACATATACAACAACCTAAATCTCATACAGTATAAGTATATGCAATTATTGTTAGTAATGTAATAGACTACATAAAAATGTTATTTATAGTAAATATTGCAAATGCACAAACAGAAGAAAGTTCTAACATAGTACAATGTGCTATCAATATTAACTTTTTAAAGAAAAGGTTTTCACAGCTTTTCAACATTTTCCTAGAGATAATAGTAAGGGACAATAATGCCATTTAGAGAAACCATAGCATTCAGACTTTACATAATGACTTTTCAGGTTTAACGTAACAATCAGATAGAGCCCAACAACATTTACTAAAGGCACAAACTACAGAGGTTAATCTGACAAGACAGTTAGAAGAAGCCCAGCAAGGTTTACATTGGGCAGGGTTAAGCAGAAATTACAGTTATTTCTCCTGCTGATATATCTCAATAGTCTTGCTTATTACAGACTCTGCCTCAGTGGCAAGACAAAAAGAAAATAATCTTGTTTCAATATGTTGGCATTTAAACAATGGTTGACATACACTGTGTGGTCTATTTCAAATAATGCTTTATTTAAATTTTTTTTGCATTTACACATGCCAGTTTGGGTCAGAAGGGGAAAGGGGAATCATCAACAGTGTTGACATTGGCACACCCCTAAAACATGCTCCAGTACGAGAGTTATGGGCAGTAATTCCCAAAATGATTTACAAGGAAAGTTTAGTATTGTCAGAATCAAAGCACATAAAAATATATAGGAAAGGCTACAGTAAATGCTTTGGCAAATAGCAAAGCAAAGCAAGCAGCTAAAACAGGTGAGTGTCTAGACTCACGTAACTGTTTTACAGACAGTTTAAATAACATGACAGAAACACAGGGGCAGCTCGTCCTATCGGACTGCCGGACTGCAGCCCTCCTACCTACAAAAAAAACAAAAAAAATATCTGTTAAACAAAAAATTCACGACTGCCTTATCAGCAGTCCGGATAGGGACAAACAGGTACCCAGCAATCATTGCTGTGAGATACCAGGATTCTGTGCGGTGACAACCGCACCACACAGAGGAGCTCCGGACTGCTTCAGCCGCAGTCAGAGCCAATAAGAGGACTGAGCTGCTCTCGCAGGACTTGCGAGAATTAGTGCGCGGGAGTACTGATTGGTCGTTTGGTGAAGGAGCATGCAGGATTACAGTACCGGCCGGATCGTGCAGGATTTAGTAGCAGCAGCATGCAGGATTACAGTACCATCGTATTTACCGGCCGGGTCGTGCAGGATTTAGTAGCGTCGTATACAGCTCGTGCAGGATTGATCATTGGGCTGGTAGGAGTTTACTTGGTCGCTGGATTTGGGACCGGGTCGTGCAGGATGGTCGCTGGGCTGGTAGGAGTGTACCGGGTCGTTCATATGTGCCTGTGTGTCTGTGTCTGTGTGTCTGTGTGTGTGTGTGTGTGTGTGTGTGTGTGTGTGTGTGTGTGTGTGTGTGTGTGTGTGTGTGTATATGTGTGTGTGTGTGTGTGTGTGTGTGTGTGTGTGTGTGTGTGTGTGTGTGTGTGTGTGTGTGTGTGTGAGAGACCAGGTTAGTAACTGACCTAGCTATTCTCCTGGTTACAAATATTGCTAATGGACAGTTTATTGTATGTGAGTATTTTGACCTGTCTGAAAAATAGTGCAATTGTTAGAAAAAGAACATTTTGTTAATCACTTCATAGGGCTGATTTACATAAGGCAAATTATATTTAATACAGAAAGAAATGAAGACATTTAGAACGTTGCTCTAATTAACAGAGCCTTTTGGTCCAATGAGTACTTATCTACTGCCCTTTTACTAACTTATTTTCTGGACTGTATTGAAGTTAAATTACATTCTAAGAACTATGTCCACCACATAAAGAAAATATTTAAAATAGGTAGCTTAGATATATTTGTAATATGGGTAACTAATATCCAAAATAGATAACAGAGACTGGTATGTTGAACTGTCCATATTTTACCTGGTTGAGGCCTGGAGTGTGTTCAGGTCTAAGGAGCTAGTCATATAAGAGACTTAATTATACCATGGATGTTATTAAGAATGATTAAGATACTTCACTAGGTCTGACAGAACTGCTTCCCTTCTTGACTCAAACTTTAGCAAACACAAAACTGGAGTAACCAGCAGTATTCTCTGGATTGGTTCTCATGAGTAAAACAGAACCTTAAAGAAAACAAACTCCAGTGGCCTGGATGGGGGAACTAATGCTGAATTGAGAGAGACAAGGCATGCAACCTCCTCAGTTCTAAGCCACCTATTTTAGAGATCAGCGCAGGCACATAAATTAGTAAATTACTTGAAGAAGCCTCATACTGTTTCCACCTATAAAGGGAATGGTCTCAGGGAAGTAGTAGTAGTCTGTTACAGAACCATCATTTTCTTGCATGTTTCTCTGAAGTCTTACACATTATTGATCATGACAGAATTGTTAAGAGGCTGAAGTTAACTGAAAATATCATAATTTACTAGTATACCGTGAGAAGTGGAATATCCATTTCAATCAGTCTTTTGTTTTATTGTGATTATGTATCCGAAGTTGTTGACCAGGTGCAACATGTTGATGTAGTTTTTATCATTTTGTGTAAAGCTGTTAAGTTTCATGGAGCATATTAGCCAGACAACATTAATCTGGACATTGAAAACTTCTTGACCATGAACACCGATCAACTTGTCTTTGTAAAAAGAAAGTCCATCTATCCATTCATTCACAACCCCTTTTCTCATTTTTGCATATGGGGTTGGGGTGTCACTTCAACAGTGGCAGTCTCCTGGAACCAAGGTTCATACCACTGGATGGCTAGCCCTGCCACAGCTGTTCTTTCATACCAGAAAGTCACACACACACTCTGACACCTATGTCCAATTTACAGTGCCCAATCTACCTACTGGAGCAGCTGGAGAAAACCCATGTCCAGGTATTTTGTGCTAAGGTTGAGAGCTATCTATGGTGAGAACTGAATTCATTGAATGTTTGGGGGCTGTATCCCCCCATTACTGGCTTTGTCCACGTGTTTTGCTAAGAGGTTGAGAGCTATGGTGAGAACTGAATTCACTGAATATGTTTGGGGGCTGTATTCTCCCATTATTGGCTTTGTTCAGGTGTTTTATGTCAAGAGGTTGACAGCTATGGTGAGAACTGAATTCACTAAATGGTAGCCATTTAAGTTTGTCTTCCTCCCTTTCACAAAACAGCTGATTTGGCATAGTGTTATGTTTCTCTGACTGTTTTGCACAGGTAAAGACGTGTCAGTGAAATGTATGGTGGTAACACAGCATTTTATTCTAGCAACTTTCCAACATTGTACAAGCAATGTTTAAAATGTGTCCCTGGTTTTGGGGCTTTTGCCCCCCCCCCAATAAATTTCGGCTTTTTCCAGATTTCTTGTGCTGCAAAGTTCAGAGATACAACTGTGTGTCAAGTAGATTTTACAAGGAGCTGAGAGCTGCAGGGGAACAAAACTTTAGTGCTGCTTATTCTGAGCCCACTTGCATTGTTAATAGCACAACAGGTAGTGTACTTGCTTTTGATGCAGAAGGCTGTGGGTTCTACTCCCACAATAGATAGATGCATTGTTGATATTGTACTGTGTTGTAATGTAGATGAATAAACAATGACATATAAAGTTGTTTGCTAGCAGCAACCTCTTCATTGTTACAGATTTCTTTAATGTGGAATTATTTAGATGACTTTTACACTTCAGAGATTGTGCATATTTACTGATATTGGTGGAATGTAGAAGGTTGAGTAGACTTTTATGATGGAAATGTTCTGAATTGGGTAGTTTTGTCATTGGTGCATGCATTTTGTTTCATTGTTTACTGGAAAAATGTTCAAAACAATACATTTAAAATGCCCTCTAACAACTGTACTGTATTGTACAAGGAATACAATTTAATACAATTTAATACAATCGGGAAGGTGTATCAAAGAGCATGTGTATGTTTCGTGTTCAAGGGGCCTATGATTTGAAAACAGCCCAAAGTTAACCTTTATCTGCCACTGGCAAAATGTATTTTCTTTGTATGTGGGTTTCAGTGCTGTTTCAATGCATGTGAGTTTCAAGGGCAGAGAAGTTTTAATGCTAAGTCTGTTTTCATTGTGAGACTGCATTGCTTTGTTTAGCAGATATCTATTGGGGGTTTGTGCTGTAAAAATGCAAAATAAAACTTTCAAATGAAATCCAAATCATCGCAGAAGTAAAGCAGTATGCACATTAGTGTTTATTGTAAATGGGGCAAAATAACCAAGGAATGGGACACTGGAATTGTTGCAGGGGGGAGGCTCCAATCGACCATGATTTTGAGAGGGGAAGGGCAGCAAACTCACCTGGTTGAACTATACTTCACAGTTGTCCATATGTTTGCAGAATGAATAGATATTTGCTTCTTATTTTTGGTTTGTTCCTCATAAAATGTGTGGTTTTCTGGCAAATCATTTAGGAATGAAGTCACTAAATGACAGACATTGAGTTTTACGTCATAACCTTCAGAAAAATGCATGCTAAAGCAAGACCTGTTATTCTATCACCTGTCTTAAGTTTATACAAGAGTAATTTTTAGTAGTGTTTGTATGTTCCCCCAATATATTTGGCCTTGTCCAGATTTCCTGCATTAACAGGTTGAGAGGTACGTGCAAATAAAATTGCTTGGTTGGGAGGGTGGCCTAATGGTGAAGGTGTTTTCCTTACAAACACAAGATACAGAGTTTGAATCTCACATGGGATAATTGGCTAGGCTTAAAATGACTCACAAGGGCAGTTAGCCTAGTACTAATCTATGAACCTTTATAGAATTAGGCATATCCAAATCTCTCAACTGTCGCCGATTTTGGCTCAAAATGTTGCTCTTCCCCTAATAATCCCTCTGCAAAATGGTAATTTTGGAAGAAAACATGGAAGGTTTACAATTAATGAATAGCAGTAATAATCAGTTATAGATTACTTTTATTTCAGAAATGCATGTAGATTCTTTTATTTTGTCAGCTACAGTGCTAATATTAAAAAGTGTCCCTTCTTTGGCAGGTTCCCAGCTGTATTGTGTGGCTATTTTATATTTTTGCATCACATTTTTGGTCCATTTTTCATAAAATTGTGTTTTTTGGCAAATTAGTGACTAATCATTAAAGACTGAAGTTAGAAAATAATGACAGCCATTTGAGTTTCAGATTCCATACCCTTCATAAAATTCATACTAATGCAAGACCTACTATTCTATTATCTTTCTAAGTTTATAAGAGCAATATTTAAAAATTGCCCTTATTTTTGGGCCTTTGTCCCACTTCTATGTATAGCTTTGTCCAGATTTCTTGCTCTGAGGTTGAGAGGTATGACAAATGTGTCAGGGCCATCGCAGTCAGCCAGAGACATTTCAAATTGTGACAAACTTGTTGCACCCCACTCCCCCATGTAGTGACTTTGGATGTGTCCAAGCAAGGCAAGGAGCAGTTATGCAGTGTAAATGTGCATATTATCCCCCCCATCCAAGGTAAACACAAGTACTACAGTGGCTTTTCATCTGTCATTGATTTTGCAGAATGTTCTGGTTTCTGTCATATTTTTATACTGTTGATATATCCTTATTATTATTCAGAAAGTGCCTTTTGCTCTGTGTTTAAGTAGCAGTGCTTTAATTACCATCAGGTAAGCTTGTCTGATATTGTAAGATGCAAGTAAGTTTTAATAAGCAGTATTGCCAACATTGAAAGCCTTTCTGTTGTTGCCATGCAGAGAATACTTACATAACTAGATAATGTATAAGCCTTTGGTATTGAAATGCATATGACAGTATTTGTAATAAAGGCCAGGATTAGATTATGTTAAGCTCATTACAGGCTTTACCTGCAAACTAAACAGAATGCCAGTCTATCATGTGTGGTCAATATCCTGTGCAGTAATCATTTAAGCAATATATGTTGAGCTTGTTTCTTGTTTGGTTTTCATATTTTACTTTGAACATGTTTTCCCCATGAAACAAGTAGATAGTTGTCAGGCAGCAGGTATTTTTTGGATAAGAAACATTTTTACAAGTCGGGGTATCACAGAGATTGCTACTTTCAGCATGTTACTTGGTACTTTAATAAAGCTGAATATAAATTATAATTAAAACTGGAGTGCAAGAGAAGTGATTTGAGTTAAGTGCTGCTTGTTTTTCTTATACTTGATTTTGACTGGCATTCCAGTAATGTATTTAAAAAATAATTTATTTTTTCATGCCTCACATCCTTTTTGTTTCCATCTAGATATTAAGTAAGCTGTCATGCAGCCAATGGATTGAAATATTTTTTTCCTTCTATACTTCATTTTGTCTTGATTGGACTCCCATAATGATGGTTTGGCACCCAGGGTAGCATATTTAAAGGTTTTGTGGTTTTGAGCATAGCTCCTCCCCTTTCTAGTTGGTCACACCCATTCCCATTGACCCCACCCATTCAGCTGTCACCTGCAGCCCCCCTTTGATTTGAAGTCACCAGCCGCCACTGCTAAGCACCCTGGAATCTATCAAGGTCCAACCCAACACTCTCATACTAGGAGACTTCAACTACCCCTCCATCAACTGGGAAAACTACTCAAGCTCAAACAGAAAAAAAATGGTCAGCACCAAGCTGATGGAACAAAACTTCATTTATTCAATGTAGCAACACCATCAGGGTATTGTGGAAACCAAAGTTCCCGTAAAAATGATCAGACTGGTTTCGGCATAACCTGCCTTCCTCAGTAATAACAAATAACTGAATAATACAAACATTTTATATACATTAGGTCACAGGCCCAACAGCTTCCTATTGGTTAATTATAAATGTTCATTTAAACCTGGGTAAACAAACCACCTAGCTTCATTATCTAACTTCTTTCCTTTTGATTTAATATACTATGCCAGCCCAACTTATTAGTTCTATCACCCTCAATATGATCAATTATAACAAATCTAAACTGCGCTGAACTGTGTTTGATTGAATGTTTATATAAAGCACTGGGAACCCTTTTATTCCTGATATCACTCATGTGTTCGGATATACGAATACATAGGGACCTAGAGGTTTGACCAACATAAAAGGCGGAACGTGAAGAAGTTTCCAAATAAATTAGCCAATCAGTGTTACAATTCCCCCCAAAAAATTATATCATAAACCATCGCTGTATTTTTACTAGTAAATTGTTTGGACTTGAGTATATATCTACAAAAAGAACACTGCCCACAGGGTACACAGCCAATCAATTTGTCACCAATTAATGATAGCTGTTTACTGAGAGATTGTGAATTTCCCCTATGTTTATAATGACTAAAATGGGAATCCAAAGTTTGTCCCCTACGAAAAGACAATAGACATTTTGGTGTAAGAATTTCAGACAATTCATCAGTCCGTAAAATGCCCCAATGATGGTCAATGATATCTCTGACTATATTGATATTATGCCCAAAAGTAGTAACAAATCTAATGGGTGAGGTCTCATGCAAATTCTTATCTTTATACTCCAATAGCATAGATCTCTCTTGTACAGATACCCAGTTACTGGCAGACATAATAATACTATCATGTTGATATCCCCTATTTTTAAACCTATGGATAAAAAGTCTTGTTTATAATATTCATAGCAGTTCTCGGAAGAACAAATGTGTCTAATTCTTTAAAAATTGGGACTTAGGAATATTCCTGGTGATATTTCTAGGATGGAAACTGGTAGCATGTAGCAAGGTATTATATTCAGGGTGTTTACGAAAGACCTTGGTACTAAGTGTATGGTCAAACTCCCTAGTAATGGTGACATCCAAAAAGTTAATTTGCTGGGCATCATAGTTAACCATAACTTCGATGCCCCACTTGTCATCATTCAAATATTGTATAAATTCTTGCAAATAAGAACTGTCAGCCCTCCACACCATCCAACAATCATCCAAGTAACGCCTCCATATATATCGATCTCATCTAAGAAGATATTATGATTGATGTCACAAACCAATTGTTCTTCCAAGTAACCCATAAACACGTCCACATAGATGGGAGCAAAAGATGCTCCCATCGCAGTACCCTTGACCTGCCAGTAACATTCTCCATGAAAATAAAACCCATTTTTATTCCGAACGTGTTCCGCAAGACATACTAATAAGGTGTTCATAGGTTCATAGGTTCATAGGTTCATACTAGGCTATCTGCCCAAGGGCATTTATAAGCCTAGCCCATAGTTATTATGTGGCTTTCGCCACCCCTTTAGTTTGAATAAAAACTATGCCTATCATTTTTCTGTGCCTCTGTCAAGCAGTGACACTGAAGTAATCCCTGGGGTATATCTGCGATCTCCCATCCATTGGTCAAGATTCCTCTTGAACAAGGCCAGCGAGGTGCTCTGCCTCACATGTACCGGGATTTTGTTCCACAGCATAGGGAGTCTCTGGGTGATGAATCTGTCCCTCCAGCACGTTCTATTTATAACCGTGTCAAGGTTTAAGTCTCCCGCCCTTGTGGTTCTGAGGGATCTAGATTTTTTGAGGTGAAGCATATTCATCAAATCTGGGTTTAACATGGCCTTATATGTCAGGCACAGGTCACCTCTGAGCAAGCGGTATGAGACTGAATAGAGCTGGAGTTCTTTCAGTCGGGCAGCATAAGACATATTTTTGAGACCCTTTATCCTTTTGGTGAGGAACTTTTGGGGCCTTTCAAGCTGCAGCAGGTGTCTGGTCAGATACATTCGAGCGGGCATTGTACTCAATCATAGGTCTAATGAGTGATGAGTACAGGGGACGATGACCTCCCTTGATCTAGATGTGAATCCCTTCATGATCAGGTGGGCGATATAGAAGGTTTTCCTAACTACTTTAGCAACATGAGTGTCAAACGAAGGCTACTGTCAACTTGGGTCCCCAGATCCCTGATGACTTTTTCTGTGCTCAGTGGATTGCCACCTATATGGTAGCTAGGGGTAACCTTGTTTTTCCCGAAGGGTATGACTATGCATTTTTGGCGTTTAACTTCAGGCCATGGCTCTGGCACCAGTTATCCGTTTCTGTGAGGCCCTTCTGGAGGATATCTGTGTCAGATGTGTTTTCGACTATGGCCCAGTTTGCAGTCATCTGCAAACTTTGTCAGCCATAACCCTCCTGTGTTTGCTTGTACTTCAGAAAAGTAGATGCCGAACAAGAGTGGACCCAGGACTGAGCCCTGTGGGACACCACTTGTGACAGGCTTTGAGTCTGACATGGCTCCAGCAACTCTGACCCTGTGGGTTCTGTTACTTAGCCAGTTTGCAACCCATCTTGTGATGTATGGGTTTACATTCAAGCTGATGAGTTTTTCGATGATACCTGAGTGGGGTATTGTGTCGAAGGCCTTTGCCAGGTCGAGGTAGACTGTATGGACTGCCTTTCCTCATCAATGGCCTTGGTGACTGTCTCGAAAAGTCAACCAAGTTTAAGAGGCAGGATCTGCCTTTGACAAAGCCAAACTGGGTTGGATCCAAAGTCTGCAAGTTCCCTATGTCTTTATTTATGAGTTCCATTATGATCCTCTCCATGGCTTTGCAGATAAGGCTTGTCAAGCTAATGGGGCGGTAATTTCCAGGGTCTGTGGAGGCACCACCCTTATGAAGTGGGACCACAGTCGCCGTGCGCCACTCCTTGGGTACGTATCCTGAGGTGAGGCTAAGATTAAACAGCTGTCCTAACTGTGGGTTTAATTCCTCGTTGAGTTCATGAAGCACACAGCCGGGGACACCATCCGGTCCCATGGATGTTGTGTTTTTTGCCTTAGTGAGGGCAGTTCTCACCTGGGCGTTGGAGATGTTTGGAGGGCTACAATCCTCTGGAATAGATATCTCTCCTTTTGGGGGGGAGAGAAGTTTGCACTGAACCTGTCAGCCAGTATGTTAGCAATGTGTGTAGGTTCAGTAATTTTCACATCATTTTGAACTAATTCTGAGCATATCTGGGAGTTTCCTCCTAGGTTTCTAACATAGCTAAAGAAGGCCTTATGATTGTCTTTAGAGTCCTTGGCGATTTTTCTCTCAAAATTTGCCTTGGATGATTTTATGAGAGCTCTTAGTTTTTACTTATAATGATCAAAGGTGTCTTACCTTTCAAGGATTTTGCTCTATCTTGTAGTAGCTTCCTCCTTTTGTTGTAGAGCTTGTTTATGGCTGGGGTCCACCAGACTGGACGCTTGCCTTTGGTACAGAGAGTCTTAGTTTTGTTTGGGATTGCCTGATCCATGCAGTCCTGTAGGTGCTGGTAGAAGGCATTTGTAAGTGATTCAGCGGTTTGAGTAATGTTTACCACTGGCTCAGGGGCCTTAAAGGAGACCACACTAGTTTTAGAAGTGTGAAATCGGCTTTTCAGTAGTTTTTCACTGTGGTCTCTTTTGTTTCAGGTGGGGGCGGGATGAGGACCTCCAGCGAGATTAGTTTATGATCTGATCTCACCAGTGAGGGGGTATACTTCGGTGTTGAACATTTTGATCCCATGTTCGTGATGATGAGATCAAGTATGTTTTCTCCTCTTGTGGGGATGGTGACTAGTTGTTCCATGGCATTTGAGTTTATGAACTCCAGGAATTTTTGGGTTAGAGTGTTCGGGCTTGAGTAGTGTTCCCAGTCTATATTAGGGTAGTTGAAGTCACCTAGTATGATGGTGTTTGGAGATACATTTATCCCTCCAATGTTTTCAGGAAGGCCATGTGAGGTTCCTGAGTTTGAGAGGGTGGCCTGTAACATGCTACAAATTGCAGAGCAGTCTTGCCTATGGTTAATTGCACCTGGATGGTCTCCGATGCATCGTGCGTTGCCACCAACCTTGAGGTGTGGGTGTCCTTTATGAATATGGACACCCCTCCTTTCTTGGTGTTGTCCGGATTTTGGGGCGGAACGCATGATATGAGGTGAAACCTGTTAGTGCTGGGGTGCTCTCAGGAGCCTTGAACCAGGTTTCTGTCACAGCACAGACATCGATGTTCTCCATATTGAGAAGGGCCTCGAGTGCGTGCATCTTGAGAGTGAGACTTCTGGCATTGAGCAGCATTACCCTTAGTTTTTTCCTTTTGGTGTTCTAGGGTGGTAGGTTTAGAATTTGAGCCTTGCCTAAAAAAGGCACTATGGGGTGGCAAGAGCCTTTGCCAATATCCGAAGCCCAGGGTGACAGGTGCAAGCCGTCCCTTGTGAAGCAGCGTGGCTTGTCCAGCATGTCATCCCAGGCAGACAGACATTGGATCCCCTTTGAATGACACCAGAATTTAAGCCAATTATTAAAGCTGATCATCTTATCATTGTATTGTGGCATCATTCTAGGTGAAGGTAGGATACTGCTCAAGGTCAGGGTCATACCTGCCTGGGCTACATAATCAGAGAGCTCCTCGATGTCCCTTTTCATGTAGTCCAAGGAGGTACGTCTCAGGTCGTTGACACCAGCGTGGACAATGACTGAGTCGTACTTGTACCTGCTGTTGAGAGACCTGAGTGCTTGCGTTATGTGGCGGATTCTAGCGCCCGACAGGCAGCTTACTGTGACCTTCTCCTTACTCAGTCTGGTGAGCGGGACGTCAGTGTGTCTGACTATGGAATCACCAATGACAAGTGTGTCTGGCATTTTGTTTGGCCTTAAGGGCTGTGACTGTTTGACACTCTGACTGTGTGGTCTATGTGTTGCATGTGTTGGGTCGTGAGGTGGTAGTTGTTTGGGTGTCTGCTTTGGTGGCCTCTGCTGTTTTGGTAAATTTTTGATCAGAGCCTCCGAGTATGTCTTTGTGTGAGTATGTGTATGATTTGAAGTTGTGATGGTACCATGTGTGACTGGGTATGTATTGTGTGTGGTTACCTTCTCCTCCTGTCTGGTCTTGCCAGTCCTATGTTGAGAGAGCTCAGCCTCCAGTTTGGCCGTATAGTTGCATCTCTTGCATGTATTTGTGTTTTGTGGGAGGAGGAGAGGATTGTCTGTGTACATGAGGCAATTGTAACATTGCCTCAATATTCCCAGGTTCACCAGTTGAGCTGGAGAGTATAATGCAGCCTTATTTAACCTACATTCATGAACTTCCAAACCAGCCCAATGGGGAATGTTAGTATACAGTGCCATTACATCCAACATACACATGAGCCAATCTTGAGCTAACTGCATATCTGAAACGATCTTTAGAAATTGCGAGGTATCCTTAATTCTCGATCTAAAAAAGCACAACAAAGGTTTAAGATGTTGTGTCAAAAAGACCGACAGAGGCTCAGTCAAGGAGCCTCTGCCTGAAACAATCGGACTACCAGGTGGCTTCTGTAAATCCATATGAATTTTCGGTAGCAAGTATAAATATTGATGTTGAGGGTCTGGTACTATAAGATGATGTATATCGGAATTAGTGATAATACCCTCCTCCAATGCCAATCTAAGAAACTCATCAATTATTTTCTTAAATCTTATTGTGGGGTCCAAGGGCATATGCATATAAAATCTGCCATCAGACAATTGTCTCTTGGCCTCGGCCAAATAAGTTGACCAGTCCATCACAACAATGGCCCCACCCTTAACTGGTAAAATAACCAGCTTTTTATTCTTGAGATTGGTTAAGACCTGTTGTTCGGTCTGGGAAATATTTGAACATATTAGAATCCCATGTCTTAAAGTGTAAATCTTTAAGTACACATTCCTGAAAAATAGAGACATGCTTATGCATAGGGGGTAGGAAAGATGACTTGCGAAACTTGAATTCAGTAGATCTTTGAGACCTAGAATCAGAGCCAAAAAATAACTTGAGATTTAATAAACAACAGAAAGCAATTGCATCATTAGCCAGGACATCTTCACTAACAAAAAAAAAAACGGGGACAAAATTTAAACCTTTATTCAACAGTTGTATTGCAGCATCAGACAAATTAGTAGAGGAAATATTATGTACATTGCATGTGCCTTCTGGCGTGGTATTAACAGTTCTAGCAGAGTCTCTATATTGTCTGCCTTCTGTATGTTTCCTGCCACCCCTATGTTTCCCCCCCTAAAGGGTAATCAATAGTTCATTTTTTTGACACATGTGAATCTTGAGTGTGATAGGCCTCAACATTAGTGGCAGAAGATTCATCCCCAGACGTCCCACTATGATAAGAATTTGCATGAGACCTCACCCATTACATTTGTTACTACTTTTGGGCATAATATCAATATATTCAGAGACATCATTGACCATCATTGGGGCATTTTACGGGCTGATAATGAATTGTCTGAAATTCTTACACCAAAATTTCTATTTTCTTTTCGTAGGGGACAAACTTTGGGCTCCCATTTTAGTCATTATAAACATATGGGAGATTCACAATCTCTCAGTAAACAACTATCATTAATTGGGGACAGATTGATTGGCTGTGTACCCTGTGGGCGTTGTTCTTTTTGTAGATATATACTCAAGTCCAAACAATTTACTAGTAAAAATACAGTGATGGTTTACGATATAAATTTTTTTGAGAATTGTAGCACTGATTGGCTTATTTATTTGGCAACTTGTTCATGTTCTGCCTTTTATATTGGTCAAACCTCTAGGTCTCTGCATATTCATATATTCGAACACATGAGTGATTATCAGGAATAAAAGGGTTTCCACTGCTTTATAAACATTCAATCAAACACGGTTCAGCACAGTTTAGATTTGTTATAATTGATCATATTGAGGGTGAGAGAACTAATAAGGTGGGCTGGCATACTATATTAAATTAAAAGGAAAGAAGTTAGATAATTAAGCTAGGTGGTATGTTTACCCTAGGTTTAAATGAACATTTATAATTAACCAATAGGAAGCTTTTGTGCCTGTGACCTACTGTATATAAAATGTTTGTATTATTCAGTTATTTGTTATCACTGAGGAATGCAGGTTATGCCGAAACCAGTCTGATCATTTTTATGGGTACTGTGGTTTCCACATTACCTTGATGGTGTTGCTACATTGAATAAATGAAGTTTTGTTCCATCAGCTTGGTGCTGACTGTTTTTTCTATTTGAGTTCAATTTGGGTTTGCTGTTTGCACCTGCCGTATTTGTGGAGCCATATTTTCAAAACTACTCATGCACCAGAGCACTGGCCCAATGCTTCCTGGAATTCATCAGTTCCAATGCCCTGGACCAGCTTATTCTTACCCCCATTAGAGGAAGCAACATCCTTGACCTGGTTATTACTAACATGGGCAACCATTGCTCTACAGCAATAGTCAATTCCTCCCTGGTTAGATCCGACCACAAACTAATCACCATGGAAATCCATGTCTCGCCCACACCCCTTGCAAAGGTTTCCACCTTGAAAAACTTCTCCAAAGCTGACTTTGGACTCCTAAAAACAGACGTGGCTAACTTCACGGCATCCATGCCAATGGAAAATGGATGCATGACTGCAGAATCATACAACAATGCACTGTACGAACATGTACATAAATGCATGGGACTAGGCATACCCAACAGAACCAAGACACTCTCCTCCAAAACAAGGAAGTCAGTCTGGTGGTTCCCTGCTTTTAATAAACTCTACAACAGAAGGAAGAAACTGTTGCAGAAAAAGGTGAAGTCCCAAGACTGGAAAAATTCCCTGATTAGCCTCAACAAAAAGTTGAGATCCCTCATCAAAACTTCTAAAGCCAATTATGAAGGCAGAATTGTGACAGACACTAAAAACAAACAGAAAGCCTTCTTTAGTTTGATTTGCTCTGAGTTTCTGCACAATGGTACCTCCTGTACTGAGCCAACAGATATTGCCAACATACTGGCTGACAGATTCAGTGCCAACTTTACCCCTCCCCCCAAAAGGACCAATCTCAATATAGGAAAAATGCCAGGCACCCTGCATTACTGCAGCACAGGTTAAAGCTGCATTGTCTAAGGCCAAGAATACAGCTTCCATGGGACCCAACAGTATCCCTGGATGTGTTCTACATGAATTGCAAAATGAACTGGCACCACATTTGTGTGCTCTGTTCACTCACAGCTTCACCTCAGGCTTTGTCCCTACCGAATGGTACACTGTTACAGTCATCCCTCTCCATAAAGGAGGAGCAACTACAAACCCTGGAAATTATTGCCCCATTAGCCTGATGAGTCTAATATGTAAGGCTATGGAGTGCATCATCATGGACCTAATTAACAAGGATATACGGAATCTCCAAACTCTAGATCCCACGCAATTTAGTTTTGTGAAAGGTAGGTCATGCCCGCTCAACCTGGTTGAGTTCTTTGACTCAGTCACCAGAGCGGTGGATGAAGGTAAAGCAGTTCATACAGCCTACCTCGATCTGACCAAGGCCTTTGATACCATTCCTCACTCAGGAGTTATTGATAAACGCAACAAATTAGGCATCAACCCCTATATTGTTAGGTGGGTTGCAAATTAGCTCACAGATAGAACACACAGTGTGAAAGTAGTGGACTCCAAGTCAGACTGCCAACCAGTCACGAGTGGAGTCCCACAGGGATTGGTCCTGGGTCCTCTCCTGTTTGGCATCTACTTCTCAGAAGTCCAAACCAACACGGAGGGACTCTGGCTGACCAAAGTCACAGATGACTGTAAGCTGGGAGCCATTATTAACTCCCCAAGTGATGCAGACATCCTACAGAAAGGCCTCACTGAGAGCAATGACTGGTGTCAAAACCATGGCCTTAAGCTTAATGCCAAAAAATGCATTGTCATCCCCTTTGGGAAAAACTCAGTTCCCACTAATTACGACATTGATGGGAGCCCACTGAACACTGAAGGCGTTATAAGAGATCTGGGGACAAAGGTTGACAACAACCTCTCCTTCGACCACCACATTGCCACTGTGGTTAGAAAGTCCTTCTATGTGGAACATCTCATTACCAAGGGTTTTGCATCCAGGAAGAAAGAGGTCATAATTTCTCTCTAGCCTTCCCTTATTAGACCAATCAATAGAGTATAATGCCCCATTTGGCATGTACTTCACTAGACACCTGCAACAGCTGGAGAGGCCACAAAAGTACCTCATGAAGAGGATCCTAGGCCTTAAACACTTGTCCTATATGGACAGACTAAAAAAAATCCAACTGTTCTCTGTCTCATATCACCTACTTAGAGGCGAGCTCTGCTTGACTTACAAAGCCATGTCTGACCCAGCTCTGTTAGAAATGCTACATCTAAAGAAATCCCATCCTCTCTGCACCACATGCTCCAGAGACCTCAACCTCATTGCCACAATCAACAGAATGTACTGGAGGGACAGGTTCATAACCCAGAGACTGCCGATGCTCTGGAATAGACTTCCCATACATGTCAAGGAGAGCACGTCACTAACCCTCTTCAAGAGAAATCTTGATGAGTGGATAGGAAATAGAAAGTTCACCACGGGGATCACTCCAGTGGCTCTACTTGATAGAGGCACTGGGAACTAATGATGGATGGCACAATGACATGGCACTTCTATGGGCTAGGCTTATAAAAGGCCCCATGGCCATTAACCTAGTACACACCTATGAATCTATGAAAGCGCAAATGTCTCCTGGATCGTCTGTCCATTTTTATGTGGTAGTATGCATCCTGGAGATCTATCGAGCACATCTAATTGTCTTTCCCCAGAAAGGGGAGTATCGACTGCAGTGTCACCCTCCGGAACTTTGACGTTTTGATGGATTTGTTTAGTCTACTGAGTTCCAGAATGGGCCTCCAGTCCTCTGTCTTTTTTGGAACTAAAAAGAACCTTGAGTAAGTTCTGGTCCAATTTAGTCTGTGGGGACATTTTGGATGACTCTTTTTTCTAGCAACTGTTGCACCTTTAGAGTTGCATGATCCCTTTGACTGAGTGGAACATCTGGGACTGATTTTTTATAAGGGGGGAGAGGAAAAGGGTATGTAATAACCTCTGGTTATGATTGTTTATACCCATTTGTCTTTTTTTATTTCTAGCCAGGCATTTGGGTACAATGACAAGTGACCCCTGACTGCCTCCAGAGATGGACAGATGGGCCTCCTCTCAGGACTGCTGAAATGGTTTACCAAGGAAGGAATCCCTATCATCCTGGTTTTGCAGATCCCCTCTGCCACATGGTCAGCATCTTCCATTACCTCCCCCTCTGCCCCTGGGGAAGAATCACCACATGCGCCTGGAAAAGGTCTCTGGGACTTACAAAACCACATTTTCTCCCTTCTGACCTTTGGGATAAGGTCTGGTAGGGAGGGAAAAATGAACTCCAGCAGCAGAAACAGTCTTTCCCTCCTGTTTGCACCTGGTTAGAGTCTCTTTAACTTTTGGCCTGAACAAGGACAAGCCATCAAAAGGGGCGTTAATAAAGGAAGACTTAAAGGGTTCTGCGATATCACATAAGCGCATCCAGGAATGCCTCCTTAAGGAAATTCCTGTACCCACTGCCCTATTTGTTCCATCGCCTGCATAGGAAATGAGTCGCATGGAAGAGTTCACCAAGGAGTTTAAGGTGGAGAGCTGGGAGAAAACCTTGTCCGAAACCCCTGCAGCTACAGAACCTTGAATGGTATCTCCTAGCTATTTCAGTGAAATGGGTCAGGTAGTTCAGTGACCTAAGGCAAAGGAAGCTGAAGAAAACATACTCTTTCCTTATCTGTCCATCATTCGAGACTCTTTATTCAGTGGATGGACAGATAAGGATGTCTCAGACAATTCCTTCTTGGTGGCTGCCGCCACCACCATAGCATCTATCGGGATACCTTTACTGAGGAATTCCTTGTCTTTGGGCACAGTGATGAACTTATTTTGCCTCCTAGGAACAAGTTCCACTGAATCCAGAGAGCTCCACACATTCCGACTGACTACGTTCATGAGTTGGTCAAAAGGCGGAGATACCCAAGAGGTGGAAGGGAGAGATCCTAACACCTCCAGGTACACAGACTCATCCTCAAAAGGGCTGATGGGCTTCCAGCCACCTCTCTGTTTAAGGATCTTTAGGATGTCTGCAAAGAAGATATCCTCAGAGGGTGACCGTGGGGACCCTTCTGACTCATTGAGGTCCGTGTCTGAAGTGAAGGATTCCTCAGGGGAGTCCAAATGCTTCCTCTTGCATAATCTCTTCCGAGGGACCTCCTCAGATGGATACTCCGGTTTTGGAAGAGATCGCTTCACCCAATGGGGCATCCTGGGGCTTCGGGTCTCCACGCCTGGGTGGAAGCAATGGCACTGAGGCAGACACTGGTGCTTGAGGGGGAAGAGCACTTGGACCTGAGATCAGAGCAGTCTGAGGTGACAGCACTCTCTTCCTCACCTCGAAAGCCCCCTGGCCCTGATCCAAGGAGACTCCTGGCTCTGAGGAACCAGAGAACCTTCCCTGGACCAAGGTGGTGAGCTCTGAGGCTGATGTAGGTGCCGAGTTCACCCACACTAAAGCCCTGAGAGGTAGATTTGGATTGGACAACTGTCCTATCCAACTCTCCTCACCAGACTCGATGGGAAAACATCGGCTCCTAGACCCCTCAAATTCCAATGGAACCGAGAAGGTCGGAGTGGTAGTCGGGCCCATGGATCCCGGAGCAGGTCTCGGCATCGGCGATTCCGCTACAATCGGGTCTAGGCACTCTGGCTCTGAAACCCCAGCATGAGTCGGAGGAGGAATAAATGAAGTGGAAGTGGTGTTTGTTGGCCCCGAATTCCTCAGGGTTGGAGTCGACAGTATCTTGGCCAGTGCTGGTGTTCAAAAAAGCTTCTTCACCACATCTCAACATCATTGTCTGAAAGGCTTCTGGAGGATCGAGAAGACAGGGTTGGAGACTTCACTGGCTGCAGCAAAGGAGATCTCAGAATTGGGGAGATCGGCTCTGAAACTGAAACTCTGTCAGCACTGAAATTACAACAGGAGCTGAAGAGGGGGATTTTTTGGGCCCAAAAGCCTTCGGGTCCGAAGATGATTCCTTGGCAAGTTTTTTCTTTGTCTCCAAAAGTGGAGCAGCAGAGGATGTTCTCTTCCCCGATTTTTCAGCTCTAGCAGAAGGAGATTTCTGACTAGTTTTAGAAGAACTCTGATTCTCTTCTAAAGCCTCTGAAAATGGTGTCTTTTATAAGCGTCTCACTATCAGTTTCTTCCTTCTTTCCATCAACACCCTGGAACTAAATGCATGACAGAATGAACACGATTCTTGTAAGTGGACAGCACCTAAACAATACATGCAACTGGTGTGTCCATCAGTTAGTGACATCTTTTGACTGCACTTATCGCATTTCTTAAAACCCGAAGGTTTAGATTCTTTAGGATCCTTAGACATCCTATCTACAGTAAATACAAAACCAATCCAGTAAAGTCAACCAGAAAAAAACAACACAACTTTTTTTTTTTTTTTTTTAAACAGACAAAAAGAAACTAGCACATAACCAACTCTATATCCTAGTATAGTACAGTGCAGGAAGGAGCAGTTCTCTAACTAAGATGAACTGGCTCCTACTACAATGAGGGAGAAAGGAAAGAAAGAAAAGAAAGCCCTCTAGGTTAAATGGGCCGAAGGAAGCCCTCTAGGTTAAATGGGCCGAAGGAAGCCCTCTAGGTTAAATGGACCGAAGGAAGCTCTCTAACTCAAACAAACTACCCTACAGAAACAGAAGAAATATTAGTCCAAGCTCTCTAACTCAAACAAACTTGGAAGCTGGGATAGGGAAAAGATTCAAACAGGTCTAGAGAAAGAATGATGGCCATGAGAACACACAGCAATAGAAATGAACACTCTGAGAACTACTGAATAGTAATCTGTAACAGTCTAAATAACTAATCGCAACAACAACAGGTACAATTTTTTTTAAATTTGAAAGCTAACAAATAAGAAAAACAACTTCCACTTAGCCAGAGCCTGCATGGAAGCACCCAATTTTCTTTAGCGGCAAACGAGATCTCGGTAATCTTCCCTGAGTATGATTGGATAGGGTGTAGCCATGAGCCGGTGGAAGTCCTCAAGCTTTTTGTATAGGCCGAGTGGGATGCAATTCTCAGTTCCCAACCAGCAATGAATGAAGGCGAGATAGGACAACATAACATTATCTTTCAAGCAAAGGAAAAAAAATTTAAAAACTCACAAAATATCACTTTAAAAATTTGAGGGAGGAACTAATGTCTGTTTGCTATGATGGCAAACAAGATCTGAGGTAATGGAGATGGATTAGTGTATTATAGGCAGAGTGAGGAGCTCAAGAGCTCAAGGCTATGTAGCGGATTAACATGGACCTCATTAACAAGGACATTGGCAACGTCCAGACACTTGATTCCACACAGTTTGGTTTTGTCAAGGGGAGGTCATGCCTGTTAAATTTGGTCGACTTCTTTGAGAAAGTCACCAAAGTCATAGATGAGGGGAAGACGGTGCACACCACCTACCTTGACCTGGCCAAGGCCTCTAATACTATTCCCCACTCAGGTATAATAGATAAACTCTCTCAGCTAGGCATCAATCCATTTGTAACCAGATGGGTAGCAAATTGGCTCACTGATAGAACCCACCTAGTCAAAATAGGGGAAGCCACCTCAAGTAGTAGACCCATAACAAATGGTGTACCCCAGGGATTGGTCTTGGGACCTCTGCTGTTTGGGATATACTTCTCAGAGGTGCAGGCCAAATCTAGTGGGCTATGGCTGACCAAATTTGCAGATGACTGCAAGCTGGGTGCTGTCATTAATTCCCCTAGTGATGTGGGCATCCTCCAACAGGGTCTCACCCAAACAAATGACTGGTGCCAGAAATAGAGCCTCAAATTGAATACCAAAAAATGCATCATCATCATCCCTTTTGAGGAGAGTGATATCCCCACAAATTATCACATTGATAATAAGGCACTAAGCATACAATCAGTTGTGAGGGGCTTGGAACCCCAGGTTGATAGCAAACTGACTTTTGACCATCATATTGCCTCCATTGTATGGAAAGCTTTCTGCATGGCCCACCTCATTAGTAAGGGTATCTCATCCAGGGACAAGGTAGTCATAACATAGGTTCATAAGTGTGTACTAGGCTAATGGCCCTGGAGCCTTTACAAGCCTAGCCCATATAAGTGCCCTGGCATTGTGCTGCCCGACGTTCAAATGTCTGGTCGGGGTATTCAAACCATGCACCTACTATATCCCAAGCAATGACTCTAACCACTAAGCCAACTGAGCCTTTGTATTCTTCCCTTATAAGACCCATTATTGAGTACAATGCCCCTTTTGGCATGTACCTCACAAAGCACATGCAGCAGCTAGGGAGACCACAGAGGTTCCTCACCTGTTGAATCCAGAGCCTCAAACATCTACCCTACACAGACAGGCTAAAAGCCCTCCCCCTCTACTCAGACTCCTACAGACTCCTGAGAGGTGACCTCTGTCTGGCATACAAAGCAATCTCAGACGTCGCCCTGATGGGACTGCTACATATCCGCAAGTCAAGCTTCACTCGAGTAACCCATATGTGCAACTTCAACCTGGTTTGTGACATCAATAGGAATTGTTGACGGGACAGATTTATGTCCCAGAGACTCCCCGTTTTGTGGAATAGACTCCCTCTCCATGTAAAACATAGTACCTCATTAAACCTTTTTAAGCGCAACCTGGATAACTGGATGGGGAACAGAAAATACACCCCTGAGATTCCACCTGTGTCCCTGTTGGACAGTGGCATAGGGTACTGACTTATTGGAACATGGACTAAATTCTTGGCTAGGCTTGTAAGGGCCTCGGGGCCAATAGCCTAGTAACTTCCTATGATCCTATGAAGAGCTGGATCTGAAGTTTGGAATATGCAGCCAAGCTGCATCCGAGGATCCGAACCCATGGGTTGAGGAAGAATGAAAAGAACAATATCAGATAAAAGAAAGTTCACAATAAGCAAATAATAAAGAAGCAAAAGAAACTGGTAAATGTAAAGCAAAGAGAATACATACTGAAAAGGACACTGCTATGTTATGTAACACACAAATGACAGGGAATGATAACATTTTTCTATCAGAAAATATTCAGTCTACAGAAAAAGACATCACTTTCCAAATGAGAAGGTAGAAAACAGGCAAGGGCAGGTGAAAAGAAAGAAATCAAAGCTGAACGTGGAAGAACTGAAGAGCATTACTTTAAGAAAAAAAGAGAAAGGCAGGCATTGACAACATGGCTCAAGCTGTGGATATACAAAGCCAGCTGGATGAGAATTGTATGTTTGCAAATGTAATAAGCAATGAAAACAGTGGAATTAATAAGACTGATGGTGATAAAGACCATTTCTTTGTAACAATTGATAAAGCAGATATCACTGAATTAGAAGTTGAAGATTCTTCAGATCTGGTCAGAAGAGGTACTCTCGTAACTGGAGATTCAGTTATTAGAGGAACTGAGACTTACATCTGTAGAAAAGATAATGAACATTGAATAGTGTTATGCTTGTCAGCAGCAAAAACACAGGATGTGAGGCAGGCCTTAGAATGCCTTAATATAAGGAAGTGCGTATCTCTATTTATTCATGTCTGTACAAATGATCTCATCCGCAAGGACTTTCTGATTGTTAGTATGGAACGTACAGCTCTCTTAGCATAGCTTGTATAGACGTTAGGACACTTTTCTCAAATCATATATAGAAAGGAGAGTCAGGCCACCATGAATGAAATTATTTTTTGGGTAAATACCTACATGAAAAAATGTTCTGTTTTAAAAATAGAAATGTGTAGAGTAACTGAGCCAAATTTTGGACACGTGTTTAGACAGGATGCAATGCATTTGTCAAGATCAGGAAAGAGAATTTTTGCAGGAGATATTTTGCAATATTTGACAAACACACGGCAGAATTTTTGTCAGGTCAAAAATTTAACAGTTCACAGATAGCAAAATTTGATCCATCTCTGGTCAAGCTAGGAGCATTAATAATAAAGATTTTTTATAGAAACATTTACTATATTTTCACAAGATTGATGTTGTTATTGTTTGTGAAACATGGTTAAAGAACAATGACTGGACATCAGTTCTGTCAGGGTATAAATGTTTCTACTGTGACAGACATTCTAACAACAAATCAGGTGGCGGTGTTATGGTAAGGATTAAAGATAGACTGAGAAAAACAGAACCAACAACTTACAAACTGAATGAAAAAATGGCAGTGCAATAGTAATCCAGCGATATACCAAATGCATGAAGTGAAATAAATCCAATGATATACCAAATGCAGTTGAAATAAATCCAAGTAAAGTAAGGAATCCAAGTTTATTAGTAGGTAAGTGCTTTCGGCTGTGACACCGGCCTTCTTCAGACAACCATTACAATAAAAGAAACTTCTTATATAGTGTTTTGTGTTCACTAATTACAATCAGTTATCCAATTAATTACTCATTAGTTGAACAGTTGCATTGAATATAAAATAATTGTATAATTATTAAGTAATTATAAATGTATATATTATATATTTAAAATGTATATCTTGACATGCCATAATAAATAATGCCTATATAAAACCATATTAAAATATTATTATAAAACAAATTGTGTACATAATATCCATAGAACAATACTCTAGCTATTATAGACGTTGAGTTTTAAAATGCTTGCAATAGAAATAGAGTCATTTAGACCCGGAAAGTGTGTGGCATTTAAAAGAACCTGCCACCAATATTCTTAGGATGCTAAAATCACTTTCCATTGACCTTTTCTTGGAGATGGTCGCACCTGTTCTAATACTATAAACTTAAATTTATGCGTGGAATTTTGTGCCAGATGTCTATATAATGCATTGGTATGTGATTGTTTATTAATTTCTTAAATGTGCTCATAAATATGCTGTTTTAGTTTTCATTCTGTTTTGCCTATATAAAAGGCTGAACAGCGTGAGCATACTGCTGCATAGACAACACCCATTGTGTTGCAATTGTATTTGCCTGTAACATTGATCTCTATTCCCATAATAGACAAATGGTCCACTTCTAATATATGAGCACAATATGTGCACATATTGCATTTTCTCATGGTTTCTTTGGTTTTCTCTATTACATTGGAACATGCATTACACCAGTCTTTTAGGTTATGGTCCCTTTTATAAATAATTGAGGGTTGTGCACCTAAAACTTTTACGAGTTCGGTGTCTCTCATAATAAATGTCCAATTTTTCCTCATGAGATTTATGATAGCTACAGAATCCTTGGTGTATGTGGTTATGAACCCTATATTGCCATACCTGTTTGTGTTAGACTGTGTGTTTGATTGTTCCATGTTGGGGGATGTTTCCCCTTCTTGTGGATCTATAACAATTGTACTAGTGTTTGCCAACAAGGGCTGATAAAACCCTATATTTCTCTTATGTACTACTTCAAGGAAAATGCTATTCACAAATTGTTTGGGATAATCCCTGTTTAGAAACATATCACTGATATATTGACATTCTTCCATGAAATCATTAGCTTCGGTTACCATTCGTGCTGCACGGACCATTTGTCCCTTGATGACTGCTTTTTTAACATGTTTAGGATGATTGCTAGTAAAATGCAAAAACTTATTAGAATAAGTTTTCTTCCTATATATGTTGGCCTTTAAATAACTTTGTGATGAATTTATTGTCAACAACACATCCAAATATGAAATACTATTTCTTCCAACTTCATAGGTAAACTTTAAAAAATCAGTTGAATTATTAATGCATTGCACAAACTCATCTATGATTTCTATGGGACCTTTCCAAATAAAAAAGAGATCATCCAAAAAACGGCAATGCATATTAACATATTGCATAAATTGTCACTGGAATAAATAATTATGTTCCCACATGGCCATAACTACATTAGCATACAGTGTGCCTACTGGGGAGCCCATTGCTACCCCTTTTATTTGCTTAAAATAGTGACCATCATGGTATAAATAATTATTATATAAAACCAATTGCAACAAATGTGATAAAGTGTTAATGTCATCCTGAGGGATGACCATTATTTCTGTGAAAAAAATCAGTGAACCATTCAAGTCCTACATCCTGAGGTATACATGTAAAAAGATCTTTTACATCCACAGTAATAAATGTAATATTTTCAACATTTGTTATATGTGTCATATTGACCTTTTTAAGAAAATCCCAAGAATCATGACATATGTATTTTAAATCAAACACTTTTTCTTTTAGTTGCATTCCACATATTTAGCCATGAAGTAAGTTTTTGAGCCCCCGACATCCACAATTGGACGTAAAGGTGGATTTTGTAAGTCCTTGTGAATTTTGGGTGCTCCAAAAATGATTGGTATTCTGGGATTTTGTACATGCAAATACGCATGGGCCTCTTTTGTTATTTGCCCCTGCATCAGCATGGGTTGGGAGGGTGGCCTAATGGTTAAAGTGTTTGCTTTACAAACACAAGGTGCAGGGTTTGAGTCTCACAAGGAATAATTGGCTAGGCTTACAATGACTCACAAGGGCAGTTAGCCTAGTACTAACCTATGAACCTATATCTTCTAGGTAATAGTCAATTCTGGCATTTGAAATATTTATTTCATTGAGTGAGACTTCAGTGTATGCATCTTCATATAATATTTGTAATATAAGCTGGTTGTAATCCATTACATTCATTATCACCAGTCCACCTCCCTTATCTGGTTGCATAATGCGTAGGTCACCTCTTGCCTTCAACTCATTTAATATTTCTTGTTGTTCTTTGGTAATATTGCTTATAGGATATTTAGTTTTCTGTTGTTGAAGTTGATTCCTAAAATCAAGTTCACACAATTCTTCAAACAGTTTTATCTTAGGATGTAGGGGAGGATTAAAACTGCTAGGAATATGCATTGGGTTATTCTGTACAGTTGAAGCATGTTCATAGTTTCATAGGTTCATAGGTTCATACTAGGCTATCTGCCCTAGGGCATTTATAAGCCTAGCCAGAGTGTGTTTGGCTTTCGCCACCCATTTTAAATTAATTTTGCTATGCCCTTTTTTGAGGTTAGTATACTGTTGGAATATAACAGATAGGTTCATCTTCCTAGTAAACAGCTTCAATTCTGTTATTAAGTCCGTGACCCTTGCTCGCCTCTTAGGTATAAATGTAAAACCTTTGCTAAAAATATTAGCATGTTGAGTATTTAAAACTACCTGACTATAATTGTATATTTTATAGTCCCCTGTAGAATTAATGATACGTTGATAGGTATTATGTGAAATTTGTACACCTACCAGTTCTAATTGTAGTTGTTCCGTGAGCGTGAGCCCATTCTCTGCCTGCTCCATGTGTATGCTGAATTGCCCCTCACCTGATAACTGTCCTTGTTCCGTAGCCATTCCGATCTGTGTAGGGTACTCTCCTCTAAAGGGATTTGTTGTTGGTTGTTTGTATCCACTTCACTGGAATTATGCCTGCCATTATTGTTTAAAGGAGGAGCTGTTTCTTCCCTTTGCTCGCTATGATGCTGCCCACGTGGTGGTTTAAGGTAGGCTCTTCCACTGGAATAGTCCATCTAATCTCTATGTAGTTTGCGGGTTTTTCTGTCTGTAACCAGTTTACTATGGTTATCAACCTAAGTAAAAACCTCAAGGTATTGGTTTTGACAAGCTGCAAATGCTGTCTGCTGCTTTATTTTTACATTGAGTGCTTCAATTTGACCATTTAATTCTTCCATTTTGTGAACATTATGTTTGATCAGTACCTCTAAAAATTCACACCCCTGCCGATCAAAGAGTTGTAAAAGCTCCTTATGCAATGCACTGTTCTCTTTTAGTCCCGTTGGATACTTCCGGTATCTTAACCCCTTAGGAACCTGCTGACGCTTAATGCACTCTTTAAAATATACATTCTCATGGACTAATTTACAAGCATATACCAAATTTTTCTACAATGATAGATGATTTGGTATGGAACTATCGTAAATTAGTCCATGAGAATGTATATTTTAAAGAGTGCATGATGACTGCAAAAATACAGATCGGAACGGCTACAGAACAAGGAATGCTATCAGGTGAGGGGCAATTCAGCATACACATGGAGAAGGCAGAGAACGGGCTCACGCTCACGGAACAACTACAATTAGAACTGGTTGGTGAACAAATTTCACATAATACCTACCAACTTATCATTAATTCTACAGGGGACTATAAAATATACAATTATAGTCAGGTAGTTTTAAATACTCAACATGCTAATATTTTTAGCAAAGGTTTTACATTTATACCTAAGAGGCGAGCAAGGGTCACGGACTTAATAACAGAATTGAAGCTGTTTACTAGGAAGATGAACCTAGCTGTTATATTCCAACATGCTTCAACTATACAGAATAACCCAATGCATATTCCTAGCAGTTTTAATCCTCCCCTACATCCTAAGATAAAACTGTTTGAAGAATTGTGTGAACTTGATTTTAGGAATCAACTTCAACAACAGAAAACTAAATATCCTATAAGCAATATTACCAAATAAAAGCAAGAAATATTAAATGAGTTGAAGGCAAGAGGTGACTTACGCATCATGCAACCAGACAAGGGAGGTGGACTGATGATAATGAATGTAATGGATTACAACCAGCTTATATTACAAATATTATATGAAGATGCATACACTGAAGCCTCACTCAATGAAATAAATATTTCAAATTCCAGAATTGACTATTACCTAGAAGACATGCTGATGCAGGGGCAAATAACAAAAGAGGCCCATGCGTATATGCATGTACAAAATCCCAGAATATCAATCATTTTTGGAGCACCCAAAATTCACAAGGACTTACAAAATCCACCTTTACGTCCAATTGTGGATGCTGGGGGCTCAAAAACTTACTTCATGGCTAAATATGTGGATATGCAACTGAAAAAAAAAGTGCTTGATTTAAAATACATATGTCGTGATTCTTGGGATTTTCTTAAAAAGGTCAATATGACACATATACCAAATGTTGAAAATATTACATTTATTACTGTGGATGTAAAAGATATTTTTACATGTATACCTCAGGATGTAGGACTGGAATGGTTTTCACAGAAATAATGGTCATCCCTCAGGATGACATTAACACTTTATCACATTTGTTGTAATTGGTTTTATCTAATAATTATCTATACCATGATGGTTACTATTTTAAGCAAATAAAAGGGGTAGCAATGGGCTCCCCAGTAGGCACACTGTATGCTAATGTAGCTATGGCCATGTGGGAACATAATTATTTGTTCCAGTCACAATTTATGCAATATGTTAATATGTATTGCCGTTTTTTGGATGATCTCTTTTTTATTTGGAATGGTCCCATAGAAATCATAGACGAGTTTGTGCAATGCATTAATAATTCAACTGATTTTTTAAAGTTTACCTATGAAGTTGGAAGAAATAATATTTCATATTTGGATGTGTTGTTGACAAAAAATTCATCACAAGGTTATTTAAAGGCCAACATACATAGGAAGAAAACTTATTCTAATTCTAATAAGTTTTTGCATTTTACTAGCAATCATCGTAAACATGTTAAAAAAGCAGTCATCAAGGGACAAATGGTCCGTGCAGCACGAATGGTAATGGAAGCTAATGATTTCATGGAAGAATGTCAATATATCAGTGATATGTTTCTAAACAGGGATTATCCCAAACAATTTGTGAATAGCGTTTTCCTTGAAGTAGTTGTTGTTGTGTCTTTCGGCTTTTCCCGGTTAGGGGTCACCACAGTGTAACTCTGGTCCGCTAATGATTGGCAGTAGATTTTTACATGCCGAGTTGCCAGCCCTGATGCACAACCTTCAACGAAGGTACGCCCAATCATGCATGTCCCCAGACAGAAGACGCTCTAGCTGAGAATCGAACGGGACAACGTCTTACTGTGAGGCGACAGCGCTACTGCAGCACCACCACCACAGTTTTTTTTCCCTTGAAGTAGTACATAAGATAAATATAGGGTTTTATCAGCCCTTGTTGGCAAACACTAGTACAATTGTTATAGATCCACAAGAAGGGGAAACATCCCCCAACATGGAACAATCAAACACACAGTCTAACACAAACAGGTATGGCAATATAGGGTTCATAACCACATACACCAAGGATTCTGCAGATATCATAAATCTCATGAGGAAAAATTGGACATTTATTATGAGAGACACCGAACTTGTAAAAGTTTTAGGTGCACAACCCTCAATTACTTATAAAAGGGACTGTAACCTAAAAGACTGGTGTAATGCATGTTCCAATGTAGTAGAGAAAACCAAAGGAACCATGAGAAAATGCAATATGTGCACATATTGTGCTCATATATTAGAAGTGGACCATTTGTCTATTATGGGAATAGAGAGTAATGTTACAGGCAAATACAATTGCAACACAATGGGTGTTGTCTATGCAGCAGTATGCTCACACTGTTCAGCCTTTTATATAGGCAAAACAGACTAAAACAGCATATTTATGAGCACATTTACGAAATTAATAAACAATCACATGCCAATGCATTATATAGACATCTGGCACAAAATTCCACACATAAATTTAAGTTTAGAGTATTAGAACAGGTACGACCATCTCCAAGAAAAGGTCCATGGAAAGTGATTTTAGAATCCTAAGAATATTGGTGGCAGGTTCTTTTAAATGCCACACACTTTCCGGGTCTAAATGACTCTATTTCTATTGCAAGCATTTTAAAACTCAAGGTCTATAATAGATAGAGTATTGTTCTATGGATATTATGTACACAGTTTGTTTTAGAATAATATTTTAATATTGTTTTATATAGGCATTATTTATTATGGCATGTCAAGATATACATTTTAAATATATAATATATACATTTATAATTACTTAATAATTATACAATTATTTTATATTCAATGCAACTGTTCAACTAATGAGTAATTCATTGGATAACTGATTGTAATTAGTGAACACAGAACACTATATAAGAAGTTTCTTTTATTGTAATGGTTGTCTGAAGAAGGCTGGTGTCACAGCCGAAAGCACTTACATACTAATAAACTTGGATTCCTTACTTTACTTGGATTTATTTCAGCTGCATTTGGCATATCATTGGATTTATTTCACTTTATGTGTTTGGTTTATCGCTGTATTGCTATTGCGCTGCCATTTTTTTCAACAAGGATTAAAGATAGCTATGAGACCTGTGATTATTACACGTTCAGTGATAACACCAATACTATAGATTGTGTAACTGCGACAATAACGACAACCCTGGAACAAATAATTGTTGGAGTGTATAGACCACCAAATTCAAGTGCTGATGACCTACAGGAATTCATATATTTCTTGCATGAAACACAGGAGGGAAGAATAACAGTGGCTGGGAACATAAATTTACCAGAAACAGACTAAAATAATACTGATTCAACAACATTAGTAAAGAAATTATTCACAACATATGTTCAGGAGCAACAATTGCTTCAGATTGTAAAAAAGCCTACCAGGGAATGGAACATGCTAGACGTTGTTTATGTTCGTAAAGAAATTTCTGTTACTTCATGTCAAGTTTTACCACCATTGATGTGCAGTGATCTTAGGGTTATGAAGGTTAATTTGTTGCTAGATTATGCTGCCAAACTGAAATCTAAACCAAATGCATAAAAGATTAATTAACAGATTTTATGGAAGCTAAATGGTCGATATGTAAAACTGAAATCTAAACCAAATGCATAGAAGATTAATTAACAGATTATATGGAAGCTAAATGGTCAATATGTAAAACTAATTGGAGTGATGTATTCAGTGGAAATAATGCAGAAGGGATGTGGAAAGTTTTGAAAGAGAAATTATTTGAATTCAAAAATTAGAAAAAAATGTTTAACATCAGGATCTAGGTACACAATGTATATTTCCATAAGAAAAAGATACTTGACTAAGGTGAGAGACAAAAAAAAAAATAAGACATGAAAAAGAGGTCGAAGTAAACTGAAATAAACAAGCTAGACAGACAAATTAAACAGTGTGAGACAAAATCATGAAAATTAAAAAAATATATATATATATAAAGATGTTGAGCATAGTAGAACCCCATTTTATAAATACATAAAATGTGGAAGGAATAAAGACATACAGATTGGTAAACTGTGTATAAATTCTAAAATGTATTCACAGGCACAACAGATTATAGACATATTATAGACATATTTATAAAATCTTATGTAAAGCAGTTTGGCTCCACAAAAGGAGCGATACAGGGTCCTAGGTAGGTAACCTAATCTAGGTAACCTCAGATACTGAATAGATCCAGACAAAGCACATGGAGGAGATTGAGTTAGTAATAATGACCTGAGAACACCTGCAAGAACTTACGGTACCATTATATCTATTGTCTACTAGGCCATATAAATATGGGGAGATTCCCCAAGACTGGAGACATGCACTTGTTAAATGTATCTTTAAAGGAAAGGGGAGTAGGACAAGCCCAGAGTGATAAAGACCATTATGTTTACTTTCATGCTGTGGAAAATAATTGAGAAGGTAATATTGGATGAGTTATTGTCAGAATTGAAAGGGCTGGGACTTGAAACCATATATCAGCACACATATGTTGACAATAGATCTATTACCACCTTTAACATGATGTTCTATAACAATGTGATAACAGTTATGAATGAAAAATTGTGCTTTGATGTAATTTATATATATTTAATTCCAGCATTTGACAGGGTCATATGCAAAACACTGATCAATAAATTAGAACAACTAGGTATTGAGTTTTGACATACTCTTGGTAAGATGGATAGCTGCATGGCTTTGAAATAGGACATGGCAAGTATCATACAGCAACTGGACAGGTGAAGGTCAAGGTTACGGTCAGGGTGTCCCACAGGGCTCTGTCCTAGGCCCTTACTTGTTAAGATTGTAGCTCTCAGATCTTTTTCATCTCAGGTGTTCTACAGTCTGTATGCAGATGACTTGAAATTGGTTAAACTAATTACATGTGTTACAGATAGGGCATGTGTACAAAAGCACTTGACTAAACTGATCATTTGTTCACAGGAGGATAATATTCTGATAAATACATAGAAAACTAAGTATATGAGACTTGGGAGACATAACTTGAAAGGTGAATATTTACTATAACACACAGTAATTGAAACTGTAGATTCATTTAAGGACCAGGGTTTATGGACAGATCCAGCTTTGAGTTTTTCTAATTATATCAACCAATTGGTTAATGATAGCTATAGAACTATAGGTTGTATAAAAAGATTTATAAAATTGAAGAAATCAGAAATGATGAAATCATTGTTTGTTAGTTACATTAGACCCAAACATGAATATTTAATAACAATATGGAAACCTTATAAGAAAAACAAGCAAGAGTAAACTGGAAAGAGTACAGCGGAAATTTACTAAGGGCATCCATGGATGTGAAGATTTAAATTATTATGGAACACTAAAATACCTGAGCCTGTACAGTGTCTCGTACAGATATTTAAGAGGGGACCATATTCAGCTGTATAGGGCATTTAGCGACAACTGTCTCTGAAAATGACTGGGGTTATCAAAAAGTAGTAAAGAATCAGACGACCTATGTAGAAGAATCTGTAGGAATGAAAAGTGTACCAACTGGTTCTCTGAGAGCAGGTGATGCAAGGACTACCAAATTACATTAAAGCAAGCACTAGGTTATATATTTTAAGAACAGACTGCACACTTATTATGGGAACAACTGCTTTTGTATATTGGCATGCTAGTAGTGCATCAATGCCTGTACTCGAAGTAATTGTATGTATATAAGTATGTAAAAGGGAAAATATTAGAAGAGGTATTACACTTTCCTGCCTGGCCACAGCACTCCTTATTTAGTTCTGGGGCATGTTCTGTGCACGTGCAGTCCAAATGGCTCCCATTAATATGAGGATGTCACCTACTTCATTCCCCTCCCACCCCCAGTTCCCTAGCTGTTCCTCCAAAGGTAACATATTTAATCACTTGGTCACACACTCATGCATTAGGCAAAAGAACTACACTTAAAATTATACTCCAATATAAACCCAAACATTAACAATTCTTACTCTGCATGCAACCACTTTCTAATACCTAAAACAGATTCCCTGCCCTAGAAAAACTAAAGTCCCTCTTTAATAAAACTGCCACCAAGACCCCTTCATTTTTATTTAAGCCCAAATACTGCTATGCACACTACCTGCTATAGGAAAACTAATCTGTACAGTCAATGTTTTCTACAAGATTAATATTTTCTCCCCTCTCATCTATCACCCTCTCTTTAATGAGATATCAAGAATGAATAAAAACACCTCTATCAACCAGTAGAACACAAAAAGGCAACCACAGGAATTCCACCAACAAATTTATTAAAATTGAGCGCTTTCATTCGCCAAATGACTGGATTTCTTCAGAATAAAATAACACAGAACACAGTCAGCTTAAATACCCAAAAGCCCTCCCTGATAAATTAATTGACACTTGAAAAAATTACTTAGTTAATGCATGAAATTATATCCAAACCACAGAATGATGTTAAAACATACCAAAAACTGTTGCTTTTGATGATAAAATGTATAAATAAAACATGTTAATGCAAGAAAATTAAAAAAATATTTTTATATTGCTAACATGGATCTCAGCTTGAGAAAGCTGGCAATGGAAATAACATAATTCAGACCTGGGGTCCGTCCAGCATTATACCTAAGCTGCCACTTAAGTTCCAAATATTCAAGAAAGATATCCCGGGAGCCACCTCTAGGATCAAACTCAACACTGTCAATAACTGAAAACTTAAAAAAAATGAGCTGCAAATTTTTTTTAAGGTGCCTGTAAAGTGGATTCTGCTCATCCCTCTTACTAATGACGTCATTGTGTTGGTATATCCTATACCTACATTATCTAATAGTTTTGCCTATAAAAACCTGTGCAACATTAGCAAATTGCAACATAAATAATACCCTTGCTATCACAGTTGAATTTTTTTTTATACTTGATGTGGCCATACCCGTGAATAAAACATTCAGTGCCCTCAACAATATATTTAGAATGAGCACATTTGCTCATCTTTCCAATAATGGACTTTGATCAAGTTCTTTAAATTAATTAATTTTTTCAAGTGTCAATTAATTTATCAGGGAGGGCTTCTGGGTATTTAAGCTGACTGTGTTCTGTGTGATTTTATTCTGAAGAAGTCCAGCCATTTGGTGGATGAAAGCACTCAGTTTTAATAAATTCGTTGGTGGAATTCCTGTGGTTGCCTTTTTGTGTTCTACTCTTTAATGAGATATCAGATTTCTGTTCCTACTCCAGCCTACAACTTCTATATTCATATCTCCTACACATGTGCTTTTCTTCTTATTCACTTTTATAATTCCCTGCACAATCATGACACCCCCTTATTTAGGGTAACTCTGCAACATACCACCACACAAAACATCGACACCCCAACTTTCTCACTGGAGCACTAGTCAATGTAAAATGTGTAGGAAACCAAAGGAATCACATCAGTGCATTTCAGGTCACCCACTTTCTTGATAAAACTGACGTAGCATAATCTTGGCTCAGAAATTATTTCTACCATATATACCACTTTTCACAGGACATAACTACAAATTTGACAGATGTCCAAGAATTAGGACAGGATGGATTGTAATGCTGCTGTACAAATCCACACTCAGCATTTCAGTAGTAGCACAGGCCAACCCAACTACTGACCATGAACTCAACTGGATTCTTTCTAAACTACTCAAGTCACCTCACCACCTTTATAATGCAGTTGCATACCCTCCTCCCCTGCTTCATTATCAGCATTCAAGACACTTCTGCCTAATATCCTGGACACTGTCCCTCCAAACAACTTTCTAGGTCCTGCCAACCATGATACATCTGAATTTCTTTCTGATATGAAACTGCTCCGACTTGAATCCATCCCAAATAGATCTAATTAAAAATATATTCCCACAAACTGCTGGACTATATAATATCATCCCACTCTGACAACATTTTTATTGTTTATTTTATTTTGTTTACATTTATTTACCTGTGTAGAGCACTGATCAAGCATGACCAACTGCAAGTCCATCCCAGGTTGTAATTAGCATTAGAACACAGTGCAGTTACTACACCTTAAATAGAAAATATAATACAAATGCAAGATAACCTGTGAGTTATAGTAAATTATATATACATTCTCTGTAACAGCAATGTATTTTATCAATGTGGTATAATTAGAGATGAAAGCTGCATAGTTCAACAACAGAAAACAGCAAGTAAAGCAATATCAGGAAAGAAGACAGTAGTCCATAGTTAGTGGAGGAAAGTAAATATGGAAAGGAATAGTAGGGGGTTAAAGAATGACATAAATATTTACAAGGTGTTTGTTGTATTGTGTGCTATTAATGGTTTTATCGACAACTCAGTCTAAAGACTAATCAACAGAAGCTGTAGGAAATTTGATTAGTTATGTCGCACGGCCTCTCCTATTACACTTACATTTAAATTTCTCTTGCAGAAGTAGTTTGAATTGACATTGGAACTGAGATAGCTTGGTCATTAATATTGAGAAGCTGTAGTCAGTGCATTCACTCTTACACTTTTAGTGACCACTTGACCACTGCCCCATTACTTTCCACATTCAAAACCCGAAAATCAAATTCCCCATAACTTGATCTCTCTTAGACCCATCTCTTCTTATAAAACATACAAACTTCTCTTTCATCTGTCCACTGTTGACTGGTCTCCCATACTATCCATTAAAGGTCCCAACACTGCAGCTATCCAATTCTCACAATTTCTCCTCTCAGTTCAGAACATTAATTTTTCCATAATCACTACATTCTTTAAGCAAAGCAAATCTAACTGGTTCACCAAAGAACTCAGATGTAACTTTGAGAAAGGCTTGGAAGACTTGGAAAATAGACCTCTCAGCTACTAATACAGAGTACAAGTGAGGAATATCACCAAAGAAGCAACCCATAGACATAAAGCCAAATACCACAAAACCTCTCTCCTATACTCTCCAACAATTCTGGCATGAAGTTAATTACACGTTTTGGAGAATACCTCCAAGAGACCTGACATCACTAGGACTCACTCCTTGTTTAAATGGTAGTCTTTCCCTTTCTGTCTTTCTGCAAGAATTCTCCAGCCTCTCTTCCACTCCCACAATCACAAACCCTAACCCTCCAGAATATCTTTCTATCTTATACTTCACAAAGATCCAACTAAACGCGTTACACCTTTACTTGTACAAATCCCACTGGACTCTCCAACTAGTCCTAACTACCTATGCCCTTGTTTTTTTCTCTGTCACTGTAGAGACTACATAGTCACTTCTCCTGAAACACATTGATAATCTTAACCTCATTACAAAAGCCATGCCCACAATTTGCAAATCAGCATTTGTAAGATGTGTGTCTAAACAGCACAAACCAACTTCAGCCATCCACTTCCACCCCCTCTCTATTCTTCTTTCTTTGGGAAAAATCCTTGAAAAACTGATCTGCGAGCAAATCTCCACACAACTGATAAAATATGTCATATAAAATCAACCACAAGCAGACCTTCAGCAACAAAATAACTGTCTCACCTCCAAAGAGCTACTCCGCATCTCTAGAAAAGCCAAGTCTATGCTCTTCAGTATCCAATATAGACTTACAAAGCACCGTCTTACATCAATACCACAGACCAGGCTAACAATACAATAGAAACAACCACCTCATTAAGGTACCTCAGAATCCATCAACCAGTCCCTCAACTTTCAAGAAATCATTCAAAAACTCAGAAGCAAAATCAACTGTCTAGTATTCTAGGCCCCAACAAATCTCACAGTTCTTATCTCTACCTGCTAGAGCAGCCATAGTTAAACGCCTCTTGCTCCCACATTTAGAATATGGGCTGCTTTTCTTCACTACCACCTCAAGCAAAAATACAGCAGTTTTACAGACCTTATCAAATGAAATATGCTGCTTTCTCATCAGTTCTCCTTGGCATGAACATCATAGCTAAGGCAAACTGGCTACCTATACAAGTCAGAGCAGACCTACTGTCTGGTACCCTGCTGTTCAGACTAGTCCATCAAGACATCCCATCTCTGACCTACTAACTGGCGCCCTGCTGTTCAGACTGCTCCACCAAGACACCCCATCTCTGACCTGCTACCTAGCACCCTACTGTTCAGACTGCTCCACAAAGACACCTATCTTCAAACTACTATCTGGGGTCCTACTGTTCAGGCTGCTCCATCAAGACACCCCATCCCCAGCCTATTACCTGGCACCCTACTATTCAGACTGCTCCACCAAGACACCCCATCTCTGACCTACTACCTGGTGCCCTACTACTCAGACTGCTACACCAAGACACTCCCTCTTTGACCTACTACCTGGTGCCCTATAACTCAGACTGCTCCATCATGATATCCCATCTCCTCTTGCAATGAAACTCATTGCATCCACACCAATCTGCAACATTCAGAAGACAAATAACAATAGGATACCAAACTAGATAGCTCTGAGCGCTGATCATAGTTTCTATGTTCTTGGTTCCAAACTGTGGAAACCTGTCTCACATGCTTTCAGAAACATCACAAAGTATTCTGATTTCAGACTTGAATTCAAACCGGGATTCAATAATGCCAACACTAAGTATGCACTAAGTGTACACCTTTTAGTGTGTACAGACAACACAGACATAACTCATACCTTCTTCCTTCTAATTTTAGATTTCCTACTGATATTCTTGTAGTTTTAAATATCAACAGGGATTCATAAAAGTTACCACAGTGTAGACTACATGTACAATTAGTGTAATCTTTCTGAATGACTAGAAAGCACAACAAATGTGCTAAGAATGTTCTTGAATACATATCGTGTACACAGTGTAGGCTTTATTAAATCTGGCCCACAAGTATCTAATAATTCACTATAAATGTAAATGCAATAATACAGGACATATCACATAGCTTCCAAAACGTCCCCCTAATTATTACTCCTTAAATTCACTCCCTACTTGCTCAGTTTTTCATTGATATTGCATCAGCCTTCTGTAAACATATACAGTTTCTTTCTTTGCCTTTGCACTGTTCGTCTGTGTTGTTTACTTCTCTTGGTTCAATTTCGTTACTGAACTGGCGCGCTATTCTTTTCATTTTCACGTTTATTTATCTCATTTATTCAGTGTTATCTGTAAATCACTACAGAATGTCATTATGTATTTACTATCTTTATTAGCAACCACTGTCTTCTGTTGATGTAGTTTACCTATTTTGCTTTAGTTGCAACCTTTATGTTGTAACCTGGGTTGAGCCTGCAACTGGTCTTCCTGTGATCAGTGTCCTATCCTGGCCAATAAACTGTAAATTAAAATAAATAAATAAATTCACATCAATTGACTCAGGTGCTAGACAAACACAAGTCATTTTAAGCAATACCCTTACGTGCTTATGGGGCAAGAGTTGCTTCTTGTCAGTTTATAGCTCCCCACCCTTGAAATAAGTATAGTGTACACAGTGTGGCTTAGCTTTTATTCTTACCATTTTGCTGCCTGCTCCAGGTCATGGTGAACATCATTAGTGCTGTGCTCACCATTGCTGAAGGTTCGGATTTTAGGGAAGTCTTCCTTGCCTGCATTGGCAGCTCTCATCCGTTGCTGATATGCTGCCTGGGCTGCCTGCTTGTACTGACGCCTACTGGCAAGTATTTCTTGTTTCACTTGGTTGAGGGAATCTAAGAAGAATGTTTCAACCTCTGTCCGCTGGTCCAGAATGTTCTTGGCTAGTTTTTTAACTCTGTTCATCTCTCGGTCCTTCATTTCTAGAAGCTTCTGAAGCTTGTCAAGCTCTACTCTACTTGATTCCGTCTGCATCAGTGCTTGATGCTGACCCCTGTGAAGCTCCACCTGATACTCGTGGGTCATGTGACTCATGTTTTTTTCCAGGCTATCGATCTTTGCTTGGAGTTCTTGGATCTGCTGTTTCTGCTGCTGGGCATCCGAGACCTTTTGCTGCACAAGAAGGTCATTTGTTTCCTATAAAAGAAAAAAAAATATTAGATGTCTTTATAAAGCCCAAATTTATATTTATAGTTACTTCTGATATCTACAGGTAAACATTTTATTTTTTCAAAGTTATACACCTGTGCCTATCTCTGTGGGTTTCATTGTCTGTTTTAATTTTTTTTCATTCTGTTTTTTTATGAGACTAACTCTTTCAAAGCACACTAATAGTAAGACAGTTGCTCAATGGATATAAAACATTGAATGCAACTTTATCAAAATCATTTTATCAAATCTGGTTTGGTTGGTCAAAATGCCTTTCTGTAATATGTGCAGAATGTTCAAAGCTTTGGGTTAGAGTTAGGATGTGGATTAAAGGTAAGGTTTGTGGCTACAGTTCTCAAGCACTGAAAGTAGCAACTCTTGTGGTGTAATGGGTTTGAACCTCAGCATTTTCCAACATTGAATGGTTAACAGGTGACAACAACAATGCACTGCAAGTAGCAAACCACTTAGAAAGTGTCTGCTTGGCAAATGTAAGGCCTTTTCCCTAGAGCAAAGGAAATGAACATTTAGTCTGTCTTCCTAAACTCATGCACCCTCCTCAGTAATACCTGGGTTGTTAGTGCACCTTTAGGTTATAACAGGGCCTCTTTCCCCGGTTTCTGTCCCTGCCAAGAAAACCATCAAATGGACAGACTGTTTCATGGAAACTTCTGAAAAGACCATCAGGAACAAGTGTGGGTTCACCCTGAGGTATATGCTATCTTTGAGAAAGGCTAGATAGGTTTCTGCATGAATAAAGGCCCAAAGTTATGAGATGCCATATGCAACAGTAAATACCAACATGAAGTGTTTTCTAAGAAACAAGCTTCAAATGCACATGGGAAGTTCTGGTCCCATGTCAGGATAAAATTCTCAATGGGATTGGACATACTGCACTTAAGACATTGCTTGAGCAGCCATTACTAGGTCACATTACTGTCCTCCACAAGTTCACTATATCCAGAAATTAATGACATATGCATAATATGCACAATATCCACATGATAACTGACAACCAGATAATAGAGGTGTCTGATATAACTCAGGATCACTAAGACACTAATAGGTTCATAGGTTAGTACTAGGCTATCGGCCCTAGGGCCTATACAAGCCTAGCCATAACAATTCCCTGGCTATTTCTTCCCACAATATTTACTTCCCTGAACCCCTGTCTAGCAGGGCGACTGATGTGTTCCCCGGGGTGAATTTCCTATCTCCCATCCAATCGTCAAGGTTCTTTTTGAAGAGGGCCAAAGAGGCGCTCTGCTTGACATGTATGGGCAGTCTATTCCAGAATCTGGGGAGTCTCTGGGTCAGGAACCTATCCCTCAACCATGTTTTGTTCATTGTGATTACAAGGTTTAGATTCCTGGAGAGTGTGGCTCTGAGGGATTGGGATTTCTTTAAGTGTAGCATGTCCAACAGCTCTGGGTTTGACATGGCCTTGTATGTTAAGCAGAGATCGCCTCTGAGTAGATGATATGTGACAGAGTAAGGCTGGAGTTTTTTTAGATAGTCAGCATACGGCATCTGCTTTAGGCCTGTGATTCTTTTAGTGAGGTATTTCTGCGACCTTTCCAGTTGTTGTAGATGTCTTGAGAAATGGAGCATTGTATTCTATATTGGGTCTAATGAGGGATGAGTACAGTGGGACAATGACCTCCTTTTTTCTGGATGAAAACCCCTTAGTGATGAGATGTGCCACATAGAAGGATTTCCTGACTGTTGTGGCAATGTGGCTATTGAAGGTGAGACCACTGTCCACCTGTGTCCCTAAGTCTCTTATCACACTTTTGGTGATTAGTGTACTGCCACCTATGTGGTAATTCATGGGAACATGCTTTTTCCCAAAGGGGATAACTATACATTTCTTGGCATTGAGCTTGAGCCCATGGCTCTGGCCCCAAGCATCTGTTTCTGTAAGGCCCTTTTGTAGAATATCCACATCATTTGGGGATTCAATAATGGCTCCCAGTTTGCAGTCATCTGTGAACTTTGTTAGCCAGAGTCCCTTAGTGTTGGCCTGTACTTCAGAAAAGTAGATGCCAAACAATAGCGGTCTCAATACTGAACCCTGAGGTACTCCATTTGTTACTTGTCTGGAGCTGGATTTAGCGTTGGCTACTTTTGCAGTGTGGGTTCTGTCAGTAAGCCAGCTGGCAACCCATCGAGTGACGTAGGGATTAATGCCCAGCTTAGTAAGTTTATCTATGAGTCCAGAGTGGGGGATAGTGTTGAAGGCCTTGGCGAGGTCCAGATAGGCTGTGTGGACCATCTTACCCTCCACCTAATGGACTTGGGTGGGACAGAATACTATTCTGTCCAAACTGAGAAACTTCTCCACTTGTATATCAGCCTGCTATGTGGAAGGATTTCTAGCGACCTCAATCACCTCACAGACCACTGTCAGGAAGCCTAGAGGAATGAGGGGTCTATATCAGAAGCTAGTCAGTAAGGTTTAGTATTTGTTCCTCCAGCCATGGAGACATTTTTGGGCAGGACTTGGAGGGTTTGATATATTGCTAGAGCTCTCAGGATATGGCAGCATACTTTTTTCAGCCATAACAGAATGACAATAATTAAGTTTGGACTTTACTCTTTGAACCTTGAGATGAGGTGTGAAATTAAAGGTAATGACAGGAATGCATACAGGAACATCCCTTACAGCAGGGGAAAAAACATATCCACCCCTATGTCCACTATACCCTATTGCACCAAGCAAAACAGAGAAAGGAGCATAGCTGTTCTCCTTGAAGAAGACCCTGAATGGATAGTGTCTCTGAATCCAGTGGACCAGGACAGAACCAAAGGCTTAGCTCAGGGCACTACCTATTTCTTCTCTTCTCTTCTCCAGGAATATGAACCACTGAGAGAAAATTATGCCACTGCTGTAACCCAATGCCAGATGTGCATTGCTTCCCTCCATGGGGGGGGGGTGCAACCTTGTGCTTCCATGCTTGTTTAGATACCACACAATGGATTGGATGAGGGAGGGTCACAGAAGAAGTGGTTTCTTCTCAGTCTTCAGGGCTAGAAGCATTGCTTTGAGTTTCTACTAGCTAATGTTCAGCACCCTCTGCGGGGGGGGGGGGGGCATCATATTCTCTACATTATGTGGACTCTTAGGTGGGTTCCCAAGTCCAAAAGCAAAACATCTGTTATCAGTGACAGGTTCAGCTGCAGAAAAGGAAGACCAACCTATAGATTAGCAGATATTGTGAACCACTGCAGAGTCTTGCAAAGTACAGACATAGGTTAGTGTATTTATTGTGGTTATGGGGCAAATGACATCTCAGAGTCCATTGCAAAACCTACTTCTTCAGTCCTCAGGCATGGAAATGTCGCCATCAGGGTCATGGACATGCCCAGGTAGAGAAGGCACAGCAGAATCTGACTGTAGCTTCCACATTATTTATTTACCCAGATGGCCTCTTGGTTCTTCACAAAGGAAACAAATAAATAACATTGGAGGGTATCAATGATGGGCTTCTTTTGAGCCAGAAATGAGGATGACTTCTTCCAGTTTATGATAACATCCTTGGGGAGCACCTGTCAGATGGCCACATCCAAGGTGTTCCTGGACTGGCCACCAGAAGCTAAACTTCCAGCTACAAGCACACTAGATAGTACATCTCACGGAGGTCTTTGGCCACCATACCAAATAATTTGGAGAAGCCTCTGGATGATGAGGGAACCCAAATGGCAACAATTTGGAAGTGATACCTATCCAATTCAAACTTGTTTGAACCCAAAACACTGATATACCAAAAGGCATTTAACATATCAAGTGACACCATTCAAGTCCCTTGGGGAACAATGCCATAATCCAATAACTGCATAAGAAGATAACAAATAATTTAGATACTGCTTCATACAGGCCCATTCCAATCTTAAACCATGTCTATAATGGCTAAAATAATGGCAAAGGTGATGCCCAAATTGAAAAACATTGATAAATGTGGTTTTGTGGAGGGGAGTCAAACATTTGACAACATTAACAGAACATTGATGATCCAGAGGGAAGGCGAATGTAAGAAAATATCAATGTTGTTGGTGGCTCTCGATGCAGAGAAAGCATTTGACAGAGTAAGTTATGAGTTTATGAGCAGGGCAATAGAAGCATTTGCATTCCTGATAAAATTACAAGGTTGATTAGGAGGATATATGAGGGATCAGAGGTGAAAATTAAAGTGGTGGGTTCCTCTCTGATAATTTCTATTTGAGCAGAGGAACCAGGCAGAGGTGTCCTCTTTCCTGTTTGTTATTTGCACTATATTTAGAACATTTGGCAAAAAAATAAAAGGCTCAGAAATTCAAGGATATAATTTGTATGTTAGTCAAGAAAAGATGGCTCTATATGCATATGATATTATTTTATACCTGATACCACCAGAAAAGAACATTTCAGTGTTGAGGAACATTTTGAAGCTGATTCAAATTTTTTTTGAGATACAAAATGTATGAAGCTAAAACAAAGGCAACAGCTGTAAATTATGTACCCACACATGAATTGGCTCAGCAATATCCATATTTATTGGGGCATGATAAAGTAAAGCATTTAGGAATATGGATTAAAATAAATTCTGGTGTGGCAGCTAAGGATATGTGGGATGAGACTAATCAGATAACACAAAAACTGAGAAATTGGAAGCTCTGTTATATGGATATGGATAGTAAGATACAAGCAGTTAAAGTAATTTTATACACAGGTCATGCATATTTTTTATCTACCAGAGGAGAAGTTGTTGATCCCAATTAATAAAGAGCTGAAGGATTTTATCTGGGAGGGGAAGATGGCAAGTGTCAAGTGGGGGATAAGCTGATTCTTCCAATTGAACAAGGTGGTTTGGGTTTACCAGATTTGAAGGGGTATTTCACACAGTTAAAGCTCCTATACATAGCACAAGCACATACCTATAATTCAAAGTGGAAAGGGATAATAATAAAACAAGGGGGAAGCTCAAGAAGCAAGGAGAGATTGAGATTTTGGATGCAGCTCCTTAAGGAAAATAACAATAACCATACATAATATTATAGTCATAAAGCAGCAGAAAGTATTCTAGGATTTAAGCCAACACGGGAAAGGAAAAAGAAGATTCTGCCAATATGGATGACTGCAGTTAGGGATACAGACAACAGGCAAGACAGGGTTGGAATTTATTGGAGAAATTTGGTAAAAGAACCAAGGTACTGGGAGTAAATAATTAGAGAGACAAAGGCAAACAAATGGGAAGAGGCTAACATTTTATTTGGACTGCAGGATAGAGATTGCCTTCCCTATCAGTGTGTAAACAAAGAGAAAGAAATAGGGGGATCCTAAGTGAAATACCAGCATGGGTAGAGATTTTAGTAGACTCTAGAACAGAAGCTGCTGTTAAAAAAGGAATAATTAGTAGAGCATACAAAATATTGCATGATAACTATAAGAATCAATCAGAGGAGGTTAGAAAGGATTTGGAAGAGAGAGTGGATAAGCAATTCAGAAAGAAACAATGGGAATATATATATGTCTCTCAAATTTTCAAGAAAGTCTATAAGATTTAGGATCTTTGTTTGGATTTACATAGGTATTTTTATACCCCAAGTAGTTTCCAAAGAATTTTTCCTCGGGTAGACAGCAACTGTTGGAGGTGTGATAGGGAAGAAAGAGGTAACTAGGAACATATTTTCTGGGAGTATAATGAGTTGGCATACTGCAGACTGCTCTGTCAGAGATACTGGGTGAGCAAATTGGTGTAACTGAGGAAATGATTTTTTGAGCTATGATTCAGAATCAGAATTACCTAGACATAGTAAGGCCTTACTGATCTAATTATGATGGCTGCCAAAAAAGCAGTTACTAGAAAATGGAAATCAAAGTCTTAGCCAACTTTACTAGAAGTAATGAATACAGTAACGAGATAAAACAACTGGAATTGGGATCTTTAGTAAAGGGTAGGAGCAAATTACATAGAAAAAATGGAAATTGTGGGTACTATACATGCAGAGAAGGAGGAACGAGGTTTAAATGAAATCAAGATTTGAATGAGCTATGTAATGTTTGACTGATAATGACTGGATAGATTAGAAGTGATGTATAATGTTTGCAACTATAATTATGTCAATATGGTTTGTGTTCATTTATATAAATGTATGATTACTGGGTCTATATTATAATCGCAAAAGCTGTCTTTCACGAATACATGTTCATCAACACATAAACATCGAAGAATGAGAACAGCTAAGTACTAAAAAAGCGAAATAGAGAACGTCAAATGCATTCCTGGAAGTAACAGCCCCATACAGGTAAGGTAAACCTCACTGTACAAACCTTACCTAAAACACTTTTTCAAATGTTTTTGCAGGGGAGAAGCCCCCCCTGCACGCCCCACACCCCCCTACTTAAATATACCAACTCCGAGACCGCACTACAGTGGGGAAAAGGATTCATTTCCTCATCCCCATGATCATCCTGCTGGCCAAGAAAATTTGTTCAGCATTCTCCATTTCGCTCTTTTGGTACTTCGCTGTTCTCGTTCTTCGACGTTTATGTGTCGATGAACATGTATTTGCGAATGACAGCTTTTGTGATTCTGATATAGACCCTGATTACCTATGTCATACATGATAATTTAATAAAGATGTTCCTTGTTTTAAAAAAAAGAAAATAATAAATGAATAATGATGTCTAATAGTAAAATCTTTATTGCCACAATTCCCTAAAGGGTGGATGTAATGGATATGAAGTTGAAGTAAATGAGGACTAGAAGGCAACAGAACTTGTCTGTCACTTTCAGGACAAGGAAAACATTAGAGTAAATCCTCATTGTCTCCTTCAAGGACAGGACCATCTCACTGGCACTCTTCAGAGCAGTACAATTTAGGTCTGTCCCATGCACTCTGCTCATGTGGATTGATCCACCAGTGTAAATATTTCTAGGAGAAGACCTACAAACTCTAGGAAAAAGGCCAAAGGTGACCATATCTAGAAGCCACTGGTCCCTTGTAGTTGTTCTCCAAGCCATTGTGAGCTGAGAGAACTGTCTGTCTCTGTGGGTTGTCCCAGACCGTAGTCAGGACTGTTATAAGCCTTCTGAAGAGTTGACAACCTGAGCAACTTCACTGGCTTGGAAAAAGTAAAGATTTGTGATGCTTTAATGGCCTTTGCTGAACACAGAGGAGACCTCTGCGTGCCTTGTGGCTGGTTAAGTCTAGGTAAGTAAGAAGTGGAAGTGGTAGGAGAGAGTGGTTCATATAGGTTCTCCACAGAGATGAGGGCCTGCTTCCTCCTCATAAAGACACTGGCTAGTTCCTAAGTAGGCAGCCCAAAGAACATATCCTCCAGAAAGTAATCATAGAGGATTTTGTTCCTGAGTTCCTCTTTTAGGGAGGATGGTCCCTGCTATACTATTCTTTGTAGGTACACACCTCAGACTATGGCCACAGCCAAAATATTAGTCTATCAGAATCAGAAAAAGATCACATCACATCCCAACATGAAGGCTTTGGACAGGGTTTCCTTGCATCCAGATTCAGAGAAGCCATATAAATTATCTAGAATGCATCTTATTAGGTACAGCTGAATAACTGAACATCCTAATCCCTAACACGGCAGAGGAGTATACTGTCTTGTGCTCTGGAACACTTGTCTGGTGACAAGTGGCAAAATGTTATGGTGTCTTGGACTTGTGCTAGTTTAACAAAAATATAGCAGTCAGCACTTGAATGCATACTGTGGTAATATGACCACTCAGCTGATGGCCTGTAAATAACACTGACTTACTTGGGGTACTGAAAGGACAGAATCAGGGTGTCTCCTGCACTGATATCAACTAATGACTTCAAGGAAGAGGTGATGGGGATGTGGAGGGGGGGTGTGGACTCGTTATTTCTGTTCATCGTACTGACAGTGGCCTTGACAGATTCTGAATCCTTATAGGATCCCAACAGTGAAGGAGTACCACAACCTCCAGCACTCATGGTCAAGTGTGACAGATCAACACTAGACATTAAAGACTGAAGAAACGGCACTAGAATGCTCTCTACACAAAGGCAGTGTGGCAAGATGAAAGACCTGTGTAGGGGCTGTTTGAGCTTTAAACCAAAGCCCTCAAATTATCTTTGGTATAATCCCAGTTATTCTCACTAGGGCTACTATATAATTATCAACCATGGGATGGGTAAGGACAATATAACAGCAAATGGGAGAGGTTAAGTCAAGCACAAAACAGAAACTGGCTAGACTTAAAATGGCCCATAAGACCAACTAGCATAGTGCTTACCTATGAACCTAAAATGATGCATTCCAATATCCTCATCTCAAGCTCCTACTAGACATCAAACATCTGCTTGATGTCCAGGCCTTGAGGTGTGAGCCACATTGTAGGAATGGACCTTCTAGATCATGATCTGCTTGGTCTTCATTGGCTAGGGGGCAGATCCCAGGAGGAAAGCCCTTGGCCGTTAGTATCCCAGTCATTGACTAGATTATCAAATCTCTATGCAATTATTAAAACTAACAGTTCAGAATGGCACTTGGGGGGGAAACAGGAAGAGACACCATGAAGATATTTTTACTCCAGTTGGCACACTCAACCTTAGTCACATGATTAACATCTCAGATTAGTAATCTTCTTCTCTAGCCTTATCCAAGGCTCTCCTTTCCACTACACAGCAGTATATCACTCCACTCTCTCTCTCTCTCTCTCTCTCTCTCTCTCTCTCCATTCGTTCATACTTGTATCAGCCCCGCCTAGGCACACAGTTATCATTACCCACTCACTCCTTCAGTGCCTATCTCCAGTATTGTCTTAGTGTAAAAATTTCCTTTAAAGTATTTCTATTCATTGTACAGTTCAAACACCAAAATTATCTTTATATTAATTTTGCATCAAAGCTTCATTTTAATACACGAGTACTACAGCGCCACCTCCAAAACCTGTCTTTCTATAAGTTTTTTTAAAGCATCCACTTTAATGTATGAGCATTGCATTTCATTTTTGAACTTTTGACAAGTCTCTGTTATAACCTTATTAATCCTTTTGCTTTAATAGATGTTTTGCACATTGTCATAATAACTTTATATATATATAGCCAGAGAGCTTTTCTACCTGGACCTCTGCTGAAAGAGGTTTTAATTTCCAGTTGGACTTTCCTGATAAACAAATGTAAATAAATAATAAATACATTATTTAAAGAAACAGTACTTCCACTCTATGTGGCATGCTGCATTTTCTGAACATGTAGCCTCTTCTCCAGTAGCAATATGTATATGTACATTTATACAAATTATTTTAATCAAGAGGCCTAAGAGTACAAGTGAGTCATGTATCACTAACAATGAACACACTAGGAGTGTAGTGTTCCCTGTTATAATCTGTTTACAGTTGGTGTGTATGAAAAATGTTGTACTTAAGCATCCAAACCTTGTGCAATATATAAGTCACTAGATGGTTTACACCTGTCAATTGTGGCCTTGTGGTAGATGGTGCCTGTGCAGAGTGAACTCAGTGATTTTAACAGCAGACAGACCAATCCCATCAACAAACAGGTGCCTCTTAGGTTAAACTATTACAGAATAGGGAGAATCTCACAGAACAAGAACAGCAACTGCAGAGTGTTAAAGAGAAAATAAGGGATTACCTTTACAATATGCACAAGTTTAAAAAGATTACTGTTAAGCCAACAGTTTTTTGATAATAACTCCAACGCACAAATAATTTTAGCACAATGACCCAGGCAACAGTAGAAAATGGTTGTTGCTAAACGTAGGGAGCCTATAACAAGAAAAATAACCATGGTAAAGATGTGGAAATTAAGAAAGAGCACAAATGGAAATATTTATGGAAGAGTTAAGTATGCCAAGGTTGGAGGTAGATGAGTGTCAACAATTAACAGTTAAAATATGAGGAGATGAGATAACAATGGTGAGGTATAATCAATCTGTGGGAAAATCTCCAGCAATAGGTGGTATTCCTGTGGAATTTTTGAAGCTAGGACGGAAGAAAGTGATAACGATCGGGAAGGGTTTAACGGTATTTTAAAAGGAAGGGAACCACAAACATCCTGGAAGAAAGCAGTGGTGGTTGTAATTACCTAAAGACAGTAAAGGCTTATTAGACTGGGCTTCATATAGGTCTATTTCAATTTTAAACCATGATTATAAAGTGTTTATGTCTATAATGGTTAAACGAATGGCAAAGGTGATGCCAGAATTGATAGATATGGATCAATGTGGTTTTGTGGAGGGGAGGCAAACATTTGACAAAATTAACAGAACACTGATGATCCAGAGGGAAGCAGAATGTAAGAAAATACCATTGTTGTCGGTGGGTCTTGATGCAGAGAAAGCATTTGAAAGAGTAAGCTGGAATTTTATGAGTAAAGCAATAGAAGCATTTGCATTTCCTGATACAATAATAGTTAATAAGGGAGATATATGAGGTATAGGAGGCATTAATTAAAGTGGGAGTGTTCCTCTCTGATAAGCTATGTCTAAACAGAGGGACTAGGCGGGGATATCTTCTTTCCCCATTGTTATTTGTGTTATATTTAGAGCCATTGGCTAATAAAATAAATAAGGAACACAGAAATTCAAGGATATAACTTACATGGTAATCAAGAAAAGTTGGCTTTATTTGCAAATGATATTATTTTGTCAGATTTAAGTGGTGGAACATTTTGAGATACTGTCAAGTCTTTTCAGGATATAAAATTAATGAAGACAAACAAAGGCAAATGTAAACTATGTACCCAGACATGAATTGGTTCATCAATGCCCATGCTGTTGGGGACATGATAAAATGAAGTATTTAGGAATATGGATTAAAAAGGATTTTGTTATAGCAGCAAAGGATATGTGGGAAGAGACTAAAGGAAAGATAATGCAAAAACTGACAAACTGGAAGCTTTCGTTTTTGTATATGGATAGCAAGATACAAGCAATGGAAATGTTTTTAGTCCTTTTCATTTTATATACAGGTCAGACATATTTTAATCAGCCAGAAGAGAAGTTGTAGACAGTAATTAATAGAGTTGAAGGATTATATCTGGAAGCAGAAAAGGGCAAGGGTCAAATGGGGTAAGCTGATCATTGCAATAGCACAAGGTGGTTTAGGATTATCTGATTTGAAGGGATATTTTAGAGCTACACAGTTGAGGTTCATATAGATAACACAAGCAGAAAGCTATAATTCGAAGTGGAAAGGGATGCTGATGCGGGGGAGGGGTGGCTTCAAGAAATAAGAAGAGACTGGGATTTTAGATGCAGATACTTAAGGATATTATATTAATAAATTAGCAGAAACTGTTCTAAGAACTAAGCCAACACAAGGAAGGAGAAAGGAGAACGTAGATTTTACCAATAAGGATGACTGTAATTAGGAATACAGACAACAGGCAAGAGGGGCTGGAATTTACTGGAGGAAACTGGCAAAGGAACCAAGGTAATGGGAGCAAATAACTAGAGAGGTAAAGGTAACAGAATGGAAAAAAAACAAAGAAGACCTTTGGGCTGCAGGCTAGAGACTGCTTTCACTATCAGAGACTGATATCAGAGTCTAGGCAAAGACAAAGGGAAAGGGAAATCCTAAGTGAAAGTCCTGCTCTTGTAGAGTTTTAGCTGAATCTAGAACAGTAGATAATTAGTAGGGCATATAAAATTCTGCATAATAAGTACAAGAACCAATCAGAGGAGGTTAGAAAGGATTGGGAAGAGATATTGGATAAGCAATTTACAAGGGAACACTCGGAGGACATATTTATGGCGCCCAAGTATGCAACACAGTCTAGAAGGTTTAGGATTTTTGCTTGTAAGTGTTTAAATAGGTACTTTTATACCCCAGGCACTCTCCAAAGAATTTTTCCTCAGGTAGATGGCAAATTTTGGAGATGTGATGGGAAGAAAGATGAAACTGGGAATATATGTTTGGGGAGTGTAATGAGTTGGCAGACTTCAAAAATTCTTTACAGAGCACTCTGTCAGAAATATTGGGCAAGCAAATGGGTGTAAGTAAGGAAATTGTTTTTTTTTTTTTTTTTGCGCTAGAACACAGGATCTGAATTGCCTAGATATAGTAAGGCCTTGTTAAGTTTAATTCTGGTACTGCCAAAAAAGCAATTACTAGAAAATGGAAATCAAAGTCTAAACCAACTATGTTTGAAATATTGAATATTGTAACAGAGAGAAAAAATGAAAGTGGGATCTTTAGAAAAGGGTACGATCAAATTATGTACAAAAATGGAAATCACAGGAACAATACATGCAGAATAATATTTTGGAGAAAGAATGAGGTTTAATGGAAGGCAGGAACTGATCAATTTATGTAATGTTGGATTGATAATAATTATACAAAAGAATATATGTGATGTGTAACATTTGTAACTGGAAATGTCTTAATGTAGTTTGTTTTCTTTCATATAAAATGTACGTTTGCCTAAACGTCTTAAGAGATATTTCAATAAAGTGCTTGAAAAACAAACCGGTGCCTCTTGGGAAATATAATGGACAAAAAGGCAGACAGAAATCCACTTTTCTGAGTCCTGAGCCAAGGAAGGATTGAGTTAAGGAGTCTTCAGGAAAGTTGTCCCTGAAGCTTGAAAAGGATGGGAGCTGTTAAGTACATCTTATGCAAGAAAAAACTTTTTCACTGACTGTATGAAGTTGTGTATTCTGTAAGTAATCTGTGAACAAGATAAGCTCTTTAAATCTTCTGAGGAGAATTCCTCCAACAATGAATTACTCACACTGAAGTTGCTATGAAGATTTGGACTTTATTTTTATTTTACTTACCATGTTTGCTATAAATAAGTTTTATGTTGTTTCATGTAAATAAACTTATTAAACCTTCTGAAAAAGCTGTATCAAAAGACAGATGTCATCATTAACCCTCTTCTTCCTATTTTGTACATGGGGTTGGGGTGTTGTATCAACTGTCACCATCTTTCTTGATTCAGTGCCTGTGTTCAACCTTCTTCAACAGTCGTGCATGAGTGTTGCAAGTCTTCTTTCAAGCAAACCATCCATCTTTTTGCTGGAAGCTCTGGTTTCTTCTTTCTTCCTGTCTCTCCCAAAAGTTCTTTATCAGATTGCCTCTGTTTTCCTCTACATGTGCTTCAGCTACCATAATCTGTTCTCTTTGATCTCTGCAACTGGAGCTACTTTGGCTTGTGTTCTGATGTGCTCATTTTTTTGTCTGTTGCAGAGTGTTCATCTTAACACTCATTTCAGGTATTTCATCTCCATCAACAAAGTAACAAAAAAATAAATGCTGTATCCAAGAAAACAACAGGCAGGAATCCACACAATCTTTTATTCACCTCTAGAGCTTCGGCTAACACCTTCAAGGAGTATAAAACATTACAAATTCATCACAGTTAAATACACTGAACAATAAAACAATTTCATCTCCATCAGTTCCAGCTTGCTCAAATGCCCTCAGAGACACATGCTCCAGGGATCTAAACCTTGTCATCACAATGAACAAAACATGCTGGAGGGATAGGTTCCTGACCCAGAGACTCCCCAGACTCTGGAATAGACTGCCCATACATGTCAAGCAGAGTGCCTCTTTGGCCCTCTTCAAAAGGAACCTTGATGATTTGATGGGAGATAGGAAATTTACCCCGGGGATCACGTCAGTCACCCTGCTAGACAGGGGTCCAGGGAAGTAAATACTATGGGAAGAAATAGCCAGGGAATTGTTATGCCTAGGTTTGTATAGGCAATAGGGCCGATAGCCTAGTACCAACCTATGAACCTATGAACCTATTACTGACCACATTTCTGTGTGATTTGGTAGCATAGGTTAGACACTGATTTGTATGCCTAACCTTTTAGCTTCTTTGGCATTCTGCTGTCACTCACCAGCCCTGACACTCTGAGTTACTTGGCTGCAGCCCTTTGGATTCTAGTTTTGACCTCCTCATTCAGACTTCACTTCTTCTCAACCACTCCTCCCAGATACTTGAAGCTGTTAAGCTGTTCCACTATTTCCATTGTATCTCAATTTTCAGATTGCTCTGATTTCCCCCATTTGCTGCCACAACACCTATGTTGTCTGTTCTGTTTCATCCTATGTGCCTTCACTTTCACATTCCATCCTCCTATCATTTGCTGAAGTTCTTGTTGAGTCTGCTTGTAATGCCACATCATCTGCATACAGCAGCTTTGTTGATCTGTCCCCTCTGACCTGTTTGCTAATGTAGTTCTCACCAGTATGAATATCAGTGGTTACAGAGCTGATGCATACCCATCTACACTGGAAACCCCTCAGCTAGTCTGAATACTGCTTGTACTTCTGTGACTGGATTCTTGTACATTGCCTGCACTAATTCTACCAATTCTTCAAGGACTTTTACCATCTCAGGACTGCCCAAATCTGCTTTCCTGGGACCTTTCTCCAACTTTAAGAACATCCAGTTGCACTCTAGCTTCTCCTCAACTATACGTTTCACTGCAAACAGTGGGTCAACTGTGCCGCTTCCTGCATTGAATCCAAACTTCTTATCTCCTATCATACTTTCTGTAATGAGCAAATTCATTTATCAGTCATCCTTTCCAGTACTTTCATTTAGTGTGACAGGACTTTAATGCTGCTATACTGCCCACAATTGTGAATGTGTTCTTATACACTTGCACTAGAATTCTTATTCTCCAGTCCTCTAGGATATGTCTTTCTGTCCCTACTGCCCTTCACCCAACATCTTGATCATATTTGCCATGACCTCATCTGAGCCTACTGCTTTCCCTAACTTCATTTTCCTTTGTGCTGTTCTTACATCTTCTAGGGAGGGCTGCTCTTCCTCTTTCATTGTAGGCTGTGTCTCGGGCAGTACAGCTTCTGTTGGGTTTTCTTCTCTCAGAAGCTGCTGGAAGTACTCCTTCTATCTGCCTTTGCTGTCCTGTGGACTGGTGAGGAGATTGTTGCCGATATCCCTTATGAAGGGTTTCTGATGACAATCTTCATTATCTTTCTGTCTTTGCTTTGCGACCTCATACAGTTTTTTGTGCCATCTACTGAGTTACTTTCCAGAAACTGATAGAGTGCCACTGATACCTTGCAACTACTTTTTTAGTCTCTTTGTCAGCCAACCAGTATTCCTTCTTAGCCTGGTCCAGCTTTTCTATCTTCCACTTTTTCCTGCATTCCTTCTCTCATTTAATAAATACCTGTACTTCTGCATTCCACCACTAGTCTTATTTTATGTACCTAATTTCCATACCTGGTTTGTTTGTGTCTTTCGGCTTTTCCCGGTTAGGGGTCGCCACAGCGGAACTCCGGTCTGCTAAAGATTGGCAGTAGATTTTTACGTAGTGGCTTGCCGGGCCTAACGCACAACCTTCAATGAAGGAACGCCCATTCACGCATGTCGCTACACAGAAGACGCGCTAACTGAGAATCGAACGGGCAACGTCTAACTGTGAGGCGACAACGCTACCGTAGCACCACCACCGCAGTGTGGCCATATATTTGTTCTATAGTGTTCACAAATGCTATTTTGAGGTGCTGCCATTATTTTTCCACTCCACCTTTTTCCTGTTTTTCTGAGGTGCTAGAATCATGACTATTTCCTTGAACTCTTGTGTTCTCACTCTAGACGACTTCCATGTCTTCAGCCTAGTCACTGTTGACCTTAGAGCCTTCGCTGACCACTGCTAGCAATCTCTGATTCTATCCCAATGTCCTTTTCTTCCTTACTAGGAGGAAGTCTAGCCTAACTGCATGTTGGCCACTGTTGAACGTAACTTTGTAACTATTTTTCTTGCTGAGCCATGTGTAAGCCACCATCAGGCCATCTGCTAGATGGAAATCTAGAATTCTCTCTCTTTCTTTATCTTGTTGCCCCACCCTTATGGACCCAGGCAGTCATCTTAAGCTGTTCTATCTATCCCAATATGGGCATTCATGTCCCCCATTATCAATGCCAACTCATGCTGTCCTGCTTTATCTAGCAGGTCCTACAACTGCTATCTGAATGCACTCTTCTCATCACCATCATAATCCTGCTGGGGGGCATAGACTGAGATTATGAATGCTACCCTATCTTTATACTAGAGTCTGACTGCCATGATCTATCATTATTTCTGATGACAACCCTCACTGTTTTAAAATGTCTCTCCCTCAGCACAATTCCCACATTTCTAGACTCTTCTTCCCCTGATTAGTAGAATCTGGATCCCAAGCCAAGTGGCTTTCTGTACTGTCCTTCTGTCCTGTCTCGTGGATACAGATAATATTCAGCCTCCTGCTTACCATGATGTCATGCACTTATAAGCTGTGTCCTGTCAGTAAACTCCTGGATACAGATAGTATCCAGCCTCCTGCTTACCATGATGTCATGCACTTATAAGCTGTGCCCTGTCAGCTAAACTATATCGAGTGTAGCAATCCTCAGTTCATCTTAAGCAGCTTGATTGCTTTTCATTAATTTTTTGCTAAACAGAGGAACCCCAGATAACCTAAGGCAGGCAATTGGACACTGGCTGGTTAGTAGCTTATTGATGCAGGGCTGCTGGGCTTTATGGAAGGCACACAGACCCCTTCATCATTAGCAGTGGTCCCTGGTGTAGGTCAGATTCTCAAACCACTTATCACTGTCAAATAGCCATAACCATTTTTGGTGACATTTGTCAATGTGACCAAATCATCTAAAGACAATTGTTTTATGCCAATGAGTGGCTGTCCATATCATGGAATATGATTTGTGATCCATGTTCTCCTGTCTAGAGGATAGTGCATTTCACAGTTAATGCTTAAAGTGGTTGCTCTTTTCAACTTTTCCCCTGCTAGGCACCACCTATTGTCTGTGTTGCGACCCACAACTGCATTCAATTTTGAGTGAGTTTGAGGTGGAAACCACCCAGTATGTTTTGGGAGGTAGAAGGAACACCACAGAGAGCATACAAACTCCACACAGACATTGGCTAGCGGTCAGTATTGAACCTTGTTCCTTGTGTATGGTTGGCAAAGGCCTTAACCAGTATGTCAATTGTGCTCAGCCATTCAAGACACAGATTTTTTACCATTAATACAATTAAATATTATCTTGGGGAGAATGTTGGCAGAAAAGATTTTAAATAAACTGTCAGTTTGCAAAGCTATCAGGAACATGCTCTGCCTGAGGTTCTTTACTCTCTCCTGAAAAAGCATTTGTTTTCTGAAACTACCTGAATAGTGCTCTTCCTGAGTATTTTTCTTCCCATCCATTAGTTAGGTCAGATCACATACTGATTACCCTTAGACTCAGATCACCCACTCCACTGGAATCCAACAGTTGTGTGACAAAAATCGCAAAATTCACCTATGCTAACCCCACATTGGATATGGGATACGCAGCCACCTTGGCCAAGGATCTTTATGCTATTTAGAAAAATCATTGACAGAGAAGTCCCCTCCAGAGCCAAATATGGTGTCAAATTCAACAACAAACCACCCTGGTTGTAAACAGGTATTAACATGTTATACAACAGAATGAAGAAACTGCTTAGATTACCTTTTAAGGCCAGAACCTCCCATCATAAGTAGAATGTAAAATGCCTCATCAAGAAATTGTTGATGGCAGCTATAATGACCAGGAAAGTATTCCATGAACATAGATTAGCTTCTGAGGCTAAGGATAATTATAAGTCCTTCTTTAGCTATGTTTCAAAAACTAAAGAATATTTCATATTACTAATCCGAACTTATCTTTAATGACACCTCCTATTCCAATCCTAAAGACAATACCAACAAACTAACAAATAAGTTTGCTGCTAATTTCTTCCCTAAAACTATTATTTGATTCCAAACATCCTTGAGTCACTTTCTCCCCACTCAAAGGATATTATCCTTAAAGTACTCTTTAAGACCAAAACAGCTCTCCAATGGCTCCTGCTACTATACTGGATTGTCTAATAAGGAGTGTCAAACAGGCTTTTGCTGATCCCCTCCTTAAATTGTTCAATCCAAGCTTTACCACAGGATAAGCTCCTGAGGCATGGGGCACTGTGGTGGTGATACACTCCACAAAGGTGACCCAACCACTGACCCAAGTAACTACAGACCCATCAGCTTTACTAGTCTTGTCTGTAAAGCCATAGAATATATCACTGACCTCATCAAGCAGGATATTAAAACATTTGATCACGCTCGACCAATAACAATTTGGATTTGTTAAGGGCAGGTCATGCCTCTGGTATAGGACAAGATCAGCTTCTTAAAATGTATATTAATTTCAGTTTCATTAATGATGCTATAATATGATTGTTAAAAAGCAAATATAATTTGTATGCAAGGCTGTGGAAAAAGACATCTTCATAAGCTAGAGTTATTGCTGTCTCAACTGCATTCTTTAAAATGTAACAAGGAAAAAGTAAGTAAGTGTTGTATGAAGTCAAGGTATGTTAGTTATTGTAAAAGGAATTTGTTAGCCTGACTCCTCCAGGCTAGGAGTGTGTTGTTGCTAGGGAAGGTTTAAAACATCCAAGGTCAGAAAACAAGACCCCTTGAAAGCAGGTTGGTCATGCATAGAAAGGTGTTCACGTGAAGTCTGAGGCGAAAATCACGAGGGATGAGGACATTCGCAAAGTTTTTCATTTGTCAAAGTCATTATAACATAAGAAAACTGCATGACAAGTTTGATAAGAAAAATGTATAAAAATACAGTTTTTCTCCAATGAGACTGAGTTACCAACTGCTATGAAGATTGTCCACCAGCGCTGTAAATAAAAATTTCTGTTTGCACATCCTGAATTGCTGTTCCTGACTGAAGGCATATATGATACATTCTTAATGTTATTTATTTATGACTCTAACAATTTGGTGCCATTCTCTGGATCTGAACTTTGGTATTGCTGCAGTGCACTTCTGGAATAGAGCCCATTACAGATTTTCTGTGAATTCCACACTGCTTTGTATGAAATAGTCAGAGACTCAGATGTGCAGCTATTCAGGGTGTCCAAACATATTAACCTTAGCAGGGAAATTGTTTTGTAAGGGAAAAGGGTTGGTTTGTGTTTTTTCTTCTCTTTCTCTCTTTTAGACAATTTTAGTAAAATGTAGAATAAGTGCATGACTGTGGTTTTATTTGACTGAGTTGTTTGTAAGGTATACAAGTAGTAGTGGGAGGACCCCACAGCGAATGAGAATAGTAAATGTATGTGCACATACAGTAAAGGACAAATTAACACAAGGAGGCACCTTGTGTCGAGGGCGGTACCCTCAGAATTGAAAGGTAATAAGTATGAGAGATGTTTTATTCTGTCACTGTATGAATGTATGAGAGAAAGAAAAGAAAAAGTTAAAAGTTAAAGAAAAAGTTACAAGTTCATGAGCCCACCGCATGATTGGGATGTAGACTGTTAACTGTTAAAACAAGCTCATAAGCCCACCGCATGATTGGGACGTAGACTATATACTGTTAAAACAAATTCATGAGCCCACAGCATGACTGGGATGTAGACTATATGCTGTTAAAACAAATTCATGAGCGTACAGCATGATAGGACGTAGAAGTATGCATTGTTAAATTAATGAGCCCATAAGCACGCTGGGACTTAAAGTGTGATTGCGTGGTAGTAGCCTCAGAGGGTCCAAAGGAGTGGTCATTTCTGGACACAGTACCTATCTGCACCATTATTCCGACTGCAATGCTGCAGCTGTAACTTTTGAGCTCACTCAGGGACAAAAGCAAGGGGTGCTGTGGGAAAAGGCTGATCGAGACCCCTCCTCTGTTGCTGCATGCCGACAGACTTCCGACCATTCCCTCCCTGTATGGTGTGTGCATTACTACAGTTATTTTATGTCTTCAGAACTGCCAGGATCCAGGAGTTGTAAGGTAAGCCTAATATTTTTATTATTTATTTATAAAATAAGAAAATGGGAGAAAAAATAAGCGAGCAAGATCAGATCCCGGAAAAGGGAACACCTGCATAGTTTATGTATTTTAACTATGGGAAGGAAAGTTGTAAATATTTACACAACTGGTTTCAGCTTATTAAAAATTGCTCTGCTGGGGTATTTCTCTGATGACATTGAAAGGTATTTTGGAAGAAAAGAAAAGTATGCAGGGAACAAATGACAGCCTTTTATTCTTGGTACATTGAAGCACTTAAAAGGGAAAAAGAGTTTGCATTAAGAGGGTTGTAGGATGTTAATATGAAATTGTTGCAACAAGTAAAAGAGGTTAAAAAGGCAGTACAGACCAGTAAAAAGGGATCCCTTTATCCTGTCTTAGCAGGTATGAAACAAACTGAGGATGGTTAAAAAGCTTAGACTTCTGAAAAGGATGATAATCCTCCAGTAGCTGTTGCACCCCCACCCCTATATGCACCACTATGGGTACCTCCTGTACAAGACTCTGTTGTTTCTCAGACCCCCCTACCTTTCAGTCCACTGTCCATTGGACACCCAGTTTGCGTGATACTGGTACATCTCAGACTGGTTCCCCTGTTCAATCTTCATCTTCTGAACAGGTATCTGCTGTCGAGGGGGGTTTGTCTTCCTATCCTTCTCAGATAGCTTCTACTTCCCCAACAGGGGCATTAGTATTTGACACTCCTGTATCTCAAAAACAAAAGTGTAAGCCAGCAAACTGTGAGGCTGAAAAAATAAATGTATTTAGTTAATGCAATGCACAAACCGGTTTCGGCTGGTACACAACACAGCCTTCCTCAGTGTAAAATAAAATATATTTCAGATAGTCTTTTATACATGCACTTAATTAGATTAGGCTTGTAATTGGTTGATCTAAAATTGTTCATTTAATCCAGGTGGAAATAAACCACCCAGTTTAACAATCCATTTTTTCTCTTTGGTGTCAAGAATGGAATGCCACCCCGATTTGTTGGATTTATTCCCTTTCATGATATCTATTACCATGAAACAAAACTTGGCATATGAATGTTTTAAACAATGTTTATATAAAGCACTACTTAGTTTCTTGTTCTTTATATCACTGGTATGGTCAGAAATTCTCAATCTTAGTGGTCGTGAAGTTTGCCCTATATAGAAAGAGCCACAGCTGCATGTTGCTAGATATATCAACCATTCGCTACTGCAATTTGCAAAACAATTTATGTCATAAACTGTGCCACAGTTCTTACGTTCTTTGTTTGGATTTAAAAACCTTATTGCAGTGAGTGCAATGTTCACATGGGAAGCATCCTGCAAGTACCTTAGCCGTTAATCTAGTTTGAACCTCTTGAAATGGTGTCCTGGAATGTGAATGTTTATAATGATTTAAATGGGAAGCAAGATTTTCTCTCTTTACGAAATGAAAACTGGCATCTATCTGATAGAATGTTAGATTGTGATCACTCTGTAAAATATTCCAGTGTCTCTGTACACTGTTGATTAATAAATCAGAATTCCTGCCATAAGTGGTCACTAGTCTAATGGGTGCCAAGCTTTGCTGCTCCCATTGTTTGTAGGGCAAAAGGTCTTCCCTCTTGAGTGTATGGCCTGAAGAACATGTCCCATCTGATATCCCTGGTCCCTAAACTTGTGGGTCAGATCCTGTGTATATTCCTGAAAGGTTGGATCTTTAGAGCAGATACGTCTCATTCTGATGTATTGGGTTTGGGGATATTTTTGGCTATATGGGGCGGATGAAAGCTGGATGAATGGAGGAGGGTATTGTATTGGGGGTACTTCCGGAAGACTTCAGTACACAAAGTATAATCTGGTTTTCTAGAGATGGAAACATCAAGAAAAGTAATGATGTTTGGATCAAAATTAACCGTGAAGTGTAGACCCCATTTGTTTTCATTTAGATAGTCAATAAATTTAGACAGATATTCCACATCCGATCTCCATACCATCCAGCAATCATCCAAATATCTTCTCCAAATGTCTATTTCCATCAGGTACAGGTTATGGCATGTATCATAGATTAGTTGTTCTTCAATAAAAGCCATAAAAAGGTCAGTATAAATGCGGGCAAAAGATGCCCCCATAGCCGTACCCTTAATTTGCCAATAACATGTGTCTTAATAGAAAAAGACATTATTAGTTAGGACATGTTTTGTCAGGCCCAACAAAAAAAGTGTTAAACCCTGGCTGATATAATTCAGATTTGTACAGCCAGTATTCAATGGCCCCCAACCGAGCAGCATGAGGGATGTTTGTGTAAAGAGCACTAACATCTAAAGTGCACATTAACCATTCTGGTTCAAGTTGAGTATCCAAAATTATTTTTAGAAATTCTGTGGTGTCCTGTATGCGTGATCAGACCCACCATAATAGAGGTTTAAGATGTTTCGTAAGAAACAATGACAGTGGTTCAGTAACAGAACCTCTACCAGACACAATTGGTCTCCCAGGTGGTTTAACAAGGTCCTTGTGTATTTTGGGCAAAAAAATAAATATATTGACTCATGGGCTCCTTAATGGTGAGATGTTGCATGACCTTATCATTAATAATGCCTTCTTCCCTACCTAATGACAAAAATTAGTCTATCTGTTTTTTGAACCTAAAGGTGGGGTCCAGAGGCATTTCCAAATAGTAATGCCTATGTTGAAGTTGTCTTTTGGCTTCAGAATCATATTGCAGCCAATTCATTACCACTACAGCCCCACCTTTATCAGCAGAGAGAATAACAATATATTTGCTGTTCTGTAATTCATTTAATGCTTCCCTTTCAATCTTTGAGAGATTATTTGGTTTGTAGGTAATTTCACTCCTGTGGTAGTGTAGATCTTTGAGAACAGTACTTTGAAATTGATGCACTGTGGGATTCATAGGAGGCATGTACCTGGATTTATGGTAAGTGAATTCATTTTCAACACCAAAATCAGTAGAGTCCTCAAGATGCAATCTGAGGTTTATAAGTCTACAAAATGACAACACATCTTGTGCTAAAAGATCCTCAGTAACTAGGAAACCAGGAATAAAACTAAGATCTTTATTAAGATCAATTTGTGTAGTAGACAAACTTACATCAGAGATACTCAAAACATTAACATTATTTTGGTTTATTTCTGAGTTATAAGTTTCAGAAGACCATCTATGTTGTTTACTTCTTGAATGTTTTCTGCCTGCTCTCTTATATTTTGGCCTAAAGGAGCCGAACTGTATGCCCTTTTGGGGGTAGGTGAGTCTGGTGTATGTTGCATGTCTGTATCTGTGTATGAAGACAGATCATCAGTAGATGAGCCTATGTCTGTAGGTCGCTTTTTGAGGATAGACCTTGGTCGTTTCCTTTCAGGAGTTCTAGTTTGTGCTTGTTGGAATCTGACCTGTTTGCTAATACTGAAAGGGTTACCAAGCTGATAATCTGTTTGGTCCCTCTGAAATTTTTTGACCTTCCTGGTTTTCAATTGTTGTTTAAGACCAGATAAGTCTTTGGCTAGTTTATTCAAATTCCTAGTAAAGAAGGATTGTCCTTTATATGTCTGTGCGTCAGAACATAACTTAGTAACTTCACCAATTTCACGATCAATAACTCTATCATGAAATTTGGCCAGGGCCTCAATGAAACCCATAGTAGCTTGTTGTTTATTCAGCTCATCATCAGCCTCATTGACTAATGGTTGTGTTCTAATACGTACGCCCTTGGCGTAATCCCTTTAGCCATGTAGGCTTTAAAGAGTTTAGTATGCCAGACATGAGACCTAAGAGATCTCATCCTCTTTTGTAGTTTATCAAAACATAAACCACAACTAGGCTCCGGACCCAGGGCTGTACCACTTGGTTTATTGTTGTTTGGGGTGCCCAATCCAAATACCCCCAAGTCCTCCCTGTCAGCTGACAAACCCAATATTAATTTTGTTAATTCCATAATGGTGCTATGTTGTCCTTGTAAAAAACTTTTTATTGGTTCACTAGGTATTAATATAAATAGATCAGCAAACAAATAAATACTAGTTTCTTGTTCCTTGAAAACTTATTGTAAGTCCACTTGATAAATTTTCAAGAGATAATTTAATGGCAATATTAGCCCTTGCTGGATATAATAGCAATACTAAGCCACGTATGTTAGTCCAATTTGTGTTTGACACTTGTATAGATAACACATAGAATGAACAATAATAGCCCCTGTCACTGCCGTGAATGAACCATTCAAGCTTGGTTATATGACTACCTTTCTTCAGGACAGTGCTACGCCCATTCTTAAACAGACTGATATACACATAGCAAAGTCTTAGTCAGTAAGATAATAGGTTGCTGGTCTAAATATAAATTAACCCTGTGACCCCACAAAATATCACCATCAGGTCCAGAGTCTGATCATAAATGACATAAGTTAAATAATTTGTCAGTTGAGAGCCCCAGATGGAAGTGTGGAACAGGGCACCCCACAACCAGTTTAAAATGCACTTTGTCTAAAATACCTGGGATCTATTGTAAATAGCAGATTGAATAATTGAGCATGAAAAATCTGTGAGTCACCCAACAAAAAGCTGTATCTTTAGAATAAGTTAGGTAATAGTGGTTATCAAAAGTGGTAGATAACAATAGTTGGTATGGTCTGTTGGCTTTTGTTCATATGACTAGCTACACCACATTGGATAAATGCCTACCCCCAAATACTAGATATATCAGTTAATCTAGCAAGGGACTGGCTAGAAATAAGACTACAATTATTTACTAAAATCTATAACAATGCCATATACTGTTTATTTCTATCTTGACTGTAACTTGTGCTGCAAATGCAATTTACTTGTGTGTTTACCTGATTGCCCAAAATATGTTTGTAAAGACCAAGTCATCAGGTGTATATAGAAAAGAAACACAAATACAACCTGTCACAGAAACAGACATATATCTCTCTCACACCCTGAATCATACTATTTGTTGTTTATATAATTAAATGCAGTATGTTTTAGTTTAAGTAAATTAAGTACTTCAAAATTATAGGCAAATTGTTGTTACAGCTGACATGTCAAACAAATAGCACTTGACCAGTTTGTCATAAGACTATAGCTGCACAAAAGCAATACAGTCAATTTTGTAAGAAATGTATGTCATTACACAAAATCATTAATCCCAACATAAATATTCTGGGCAGAGCCAGGATTGAAACCCCTCCAAAACAAAATGCAATATAAGTTCTAAACAGCTATTTTCCATTGTTATAATGTCCAAGAGATAAATCAAACTTTTGCTCGGAATACAAGTCCCAAAACTGTCTCTTAAACACTAATAATCCACTCTATTAAACTTCCCTGATGGATCAGAATAGAAATTCCGTTGAAAGTACAAAGTTCCGATTATCCCAATGTTGTAAATGTAAGATAATAAATGGCCTCTTGTTATTTCGACCTGTTGGATGCAAAAAGAAGACCTTTTTGCATGGAACTAGCTCCATTCATCAACAGACTGATAGTCGCAATGAAAAAATGGCGCCCGTAAAGTCAAAAGATAGTCAAACTTTAGTTTATGCTGTAAATATAACCAGAGTGACTAAGTAATCCATAAACTGTAATAGCATTGACCATACACTTTAGTTCTGTCCCCAAACAAGAACTTCCAGTACAATGACATGAAAACGGCATCCAAAAACAGAAAAGCCAGTTGTAAAGATGCCTGTTAATCTGAAAATGGCGCCCCTTCACAGCATATACAAGTTTAAAAAATGAATCTAGCCAAATGCCTAAGAGAGTCTCCTGTATCTCACCATACACGCTCACATGACAGGGTACAACAGGAGATTACAACCTCTGGAGGGGATCTTTTGGCACCTCTCAGGAAAATTCTGGGAGCTAACAGTAGGGAACTTGTTCATCGTCCTTGGACCCCTGCTGATTTGCATACTATGTCTAAATATTTTCCAAATATTAGAGAAGATCCATTAAAATTCAAAGAGGAATTAAAAACTATAATAGAATGTTACAGTCCTACTTTGACTGATTTAAATCAGCTGTAGTTACTTCAGATGAAATAAGGAGGTAGTTACTGAAAAAGGCTGAGCTTCTCAGAAGTACTGGCAAGCACCGAAGGGCTGTGGCTGACTAAGTTTGTGGACGACTGCAAACTGGGTGCTATAATAGAGTCTCCGGCCGACATGGAGATCCTCCAGAAGAGCCTAAATGAGACTGATGCATGGTGTCAAAGCCATGGTCTCAAGCTAAATGCAAAAAAATGCGTAGTAATCCCCTTTGGAAAAAACAGAGTACCCGCAAACTACAACATAGGAGGTAATCCCCTGAAATCTGAAGAAGAAATAAGGGATCTAGGGACCCAAGTAGATAGTCAGCTTTCCTTTGATAACCATGTTGCCAAAGTGGTTAGAAAATCCTTCTATGTGACCCATCTGATTACGAAAGGGTTTGCATCAAGATCTAAGGATGTAATGGTGCCCCTCTACTCTTCCCTCATCAGACCCATTATTGAGTATAATGCACCAATTGGAATGTACCTGGCTAGACATCTCCAGCAGCTGGAGAGACCACAGAGGTGCCTAACCAAGGGGATTACTGGCCTCAAACAGTTGCCCTATGCAGCATGATTGAAAAAGCTAAGACTGTTCTCTGTTGCATACTGCCTTCTCAGAGGTGATCTCTGTCTAATGTACAGAGCCATGTCCAACCCAGAATTGTTGAACATGCTCCATCTTTGCAAAAACAAATCTACTCGAGCTACATGCTCTAGGGATATAAACCTCAACACAACAATGAATAGAACATACTGGAGGGATAGATTCCCTTCACAGAGACTTCCCTTACTATGGAACAGGGTCCCGATCTACATAAGACAGAGCCCCTCACTATCACTCTTCAAGAGGAACCTTGATAAGTGGATGGGTAACAGAAAGTTCACACCGGGGATCACACCAACAGCACTACTAGATAGGGGCCAAGGGTACTAGCTGCTAGTACAAGGGTCTAGGGAACTACTAAAGGGGCGGTGAATACCGCACAATGTGGCTGGGCTAATATATGCCTTTGGGCAGATAGCCCAGTACCAACCTATGAACCTATGAGATAAGAGATTTCACTCTCACAGAGAATGCATTAACAGATAAACGGACAGCACTGTTAAACAAAATGATGAATGTGTGTCAAGTTAGGACTGACTGATCTAAAATACAGGCATATAAACAAAATAAAGGGGAAGCCCCTGCAGACTGTTTGAGTCACCTTAAAACAGTATTTGCTAGACATTCAGGAATACCAGACCCAGAAGAGCAAGCTAAGCCAGCCATTGCAGCAGCCTTTGTGTAGGGTCTGCAAACCCCTGTACAAAATCAAATAAAGCAGGTGCTCATAGACTGGCAAGGGAAGGACTTGGAGTCTTTATTAAGTGCTGCAAATCCCTGTACAGAGTATCAGGAAAATGGAGACAGGATACTGAGGACAAGCTGTTAACTTTACAAATCAGGCAGCTGGAAAACCCGAGGGGTCGAGGCAGAGGAAGGGGTAGAGGAATTGCTACAGAATTTAGCAAAAGTGCTGGTTGAGGGGAACAAGGTGCAGCTGGCTGGCAACAACGAGCTGACAGTGCCCCTCCGGCTTCATCTAACACGTCTTGCTTCAATTGTGGAGAAGCAGGACATTGGAGAGGGGAGTGCCCACACAGACAAATGCAAAGAATCCAAGATACTTGGACTGAATGGCAACCGAATTATAATAATGCAGTTTTTCCTCCACCACCTCCTCAGATTGGAAGTAGTCAGGAAGCTCCATATTGACTAGATCAAGGAAATAACACAGAAGTGAATCTTAACCCTCTACTGCCAGTACATCAAAATGGACCCCATGTTAAGATGAAAATAAATAAATAAAAAAACAAATTCTGGTGGACACTGGAGCCACTAGGTCAGTGTTAAACATTACTTCAGATAGTCAGAGTGACAAATACTATGGTTAGGTATCCTGTTTTGGAACTCATCTCCATGTCTTTAGGTCTGATTAAAGAAAAGCATTCTTTTCTTTTCAGTACTACTGCACCAGTAGATCTGCTAGGAAGAAATGTTATGCAAGCTGGGTTGTACTATTTACTGTACCCCAGAAGGGGTGTATCTAAATGTTTCAACAGAATTGGAGGGGAAAGTACTGGCAGTTTTAGCAGAAGCTGAGGAACAGCCTGTTGGAAGCATACAGGCAGATGGAGAGTTACTACAGCAGGTACCTGCCAACTGGTGGGCTAAGCATGCAAATGAAGTAGGTATACCGAAATCAGCAGAACCAGTAAAAATAAAATTAAACCCATCAAAACCTCTCCGCAGAGTTCCACAATATCCACTAAAGCCAGAAGCAGAGCAGGGAATCAAACCTGTAATTCAGTCTCTAATACAGCAAGGAATAATAATACCGGCTAAAAGTCCTTGTAATACTCCTAATTTTCCAGTGAAAACGCCAGGGAAGGATACTTAATAGATTTGTACAAGACTTAATGGCTGTAAATAATGCAGTACTGCCTACTTTTCCTGTTGTTCCAAATCCAGCAACAATACTGAGTTGCATACCACCTACAGCTAGTTACTTTTCTGTGATAGATTTATGTTCAGCATTCTGTGCTATACCTATTCACCCTGACAGTCAGTTTCTGTTTGCTTTCACTTATCAGGAACAGCAATATACATGGACATGGTTGCCACAAGGATATACTGAATCTCCTTCATTATTTTCTTAAATTCTGAAAAAAGATTTGGAGAATGTGACATTTCCGGATGGGTCTATGTTAGTACAATATGTTGATGACTTACTGATAGCATCAAATTCCTTTAAGCAATGTCAGCAGGATACATTGCATCTTCTGACTATCCTTGCAGAAAAGGGACACAGTGTCTAGACAAAAACTACAATTGTGGTCATCTCAGGTATGTTATCTTGGTCATTTAATATCCCAGGGTAGCAGGCAAGTGTTACCATCTGGTATTGATGCAATATCTACAGCCCCACATCCAAATACTCAGTGACAGCTTAGGTCTTTCCTAGCTATGACAGAATACTGCAGACAGTGGATCCCTAAACCTTTAACAAATCTTTTAAAGCAGGATACACAAGCGCCTCTCCTTTGGAATAGCGAAAAAAAAAATTGTTTCAGAATTTGAAACAAGCCTTAGCTACTGCCCCAGCTTTAGGGTTACCAGACTATGGTACGCCTTTTATTTTATTCTGTCGTGAAAGAAGTGGATTTCCTCAAAGAGTACTTGCACAAAAACATGGGGACAGCTATCATCCATTAGCGTATTACAGCACGGCACTTGATTCTGCTGCAAAAGGTTTTCCACCTTGTTTAAGGGCAGTTGCCGCTGCTGCCATTCTAGTTAATCTGGCACAAGCGTTGGTGCTTGTGCATGATCTCACAGCAGCTGTCCCTCATTCTGTATCATGTCTTTTGCTTAAAATGAAAACTCAACCACTCTTGATTGCACATCTAACTAGATATGAACTTACACTTCTTTCTGATCCATTTATTTCTCTGATCCGCTGTCCTGTTCTAAATCCTGCATCTCTGTTGCCTACTGCTGAGGATGGTGAAGAGCACGATTGTGAGTATGTAACTATTTGATTTCTCCTAGGGAGGACTTAAAGGACACTCCTATACCCAATGCTGATCTGAACTTGTTCGTGGACGGCCCCTGTGTAAAAAATCAAACAGGGAAGTTGATCCCGGAAATAGCCATCTGCACCAAAGAGACAATATTGTTGCAACAAAGATTAGAGGGTGTTCACTCTGCTCAAATAGCTGAGCTACTGGCTTTGCAAAACTTCTGTGAGTTAGCCAAAGACAAAGTGGCCAATATTTCTACAGACAGCCTTTATGCTTTTGGGGTGGTACATGATTTTGGGCAACTTTGGAAAGAGAGAGGGTTTTTGATCTCTTTAGGAAATCAAATTAAAAATTCAGGGTACCTAAAATCATTGTTAGATGCACTTTTGCTACCTAAGAGGCTGTCTCTAATCAAATGTTGTGCACATAAAAGGGCCTGAATGTGGTAACAAAAGGTAACCATTTAGTGGACTAAGGTGCTAAACAAGCAGTAGCAGATTGTTGTAAACATCTGTGTATGATAAACTACAACAGTAATGATGCGTTATCATCACCTTTCAAGCTGAAGCATCAAAGGCAGAAGTTCTGAGGTGGCTCAAGGATGGATGTAGAAAATCCTCTGACAGCATATGGCGACATCCGGATGCCCGACTGGTGGTGCCTGCCTCTTTGCTACCTTACCTGGTAAGGGCATATCATCTACCAGCCCATACAGGTAAGACAGCTTTATTTAACCAAATTACCAGAAGTTGGTATGCCCCTCATGTCTCCTCTTTGATATTTCAGTATGTACGAAATTGTGGTATATGTCTAGAATATAATGTAAGTAAACATGCCAACAGCAAGACTGCATGTTTACTTCCACCTTGGGGACCTTTTGTTAATGTACAGCTGAAGTTCATCCAAATGCCTAAGACTAATAATTTACAATTTATTTTGGTGGTAGTGTGTATGTTCTCAGCATGGGTGGAAGCTTACCCATGTCGCAAAACTGATGCAATCACAGTTGTAAAAAAATTTCTGAATGATTATATACCGAAATTTGGTATACCATGTACTATCAACAGTGACCAGGGGACACATTTTAATAATTCATTGCTTAAAGAAATATGTAAAGCTTTTAATACTAAGTTGAGTGTTCACTGTCCCAGCCATCCACAGTCATATGGATTAGTGGAAAGGGTAAACAGGACCTTTAAAAATAAATTTTCGAAAATTTGTGCTGAAACCCACTTAAAGTGGTCCAAAGCCCTCTCCTTAGCATTAATAAGTATGAGGGCCTCACTGAATGCCACCAGAAAGTTGAGTCCATATAAAATATTAATTGGGAGACCCATGGCCCTTCCAGCTACCCCTCCAGTGGGAAATGCTGATTTAACTTTGTCAAATGATTTCTTATTTTAATTGCACGAAACTCCTTAATGTTTTGCAGCAATATCATCAAACAGTAAGAGCAGCATTACCAAAGCCTCCTTACCAGCCTTGTCATCAACTACAACCCAGTGATTGGGTTTATGTAAAAATTTTCCAGAGGGAAAATGGCCTCAGCCCGAGGTAGAAGGGTCCTTTCCAGGTCCTGTTAACCACCTTGACTGCTATTCACTGTGCAGGACTACCAACATGGATTCATTTGTCTCATTGCAAAAAGACCTGCCATGTGGGGATCCCAGACAAATCATCACAGCCAACAGAGGGAGATCGAGGTGCGACAAATATATCATCTGCCCAGTGAGGAGGTCAACTTCAGTAGCAGTCCATAATGAATCCAGTGACAACAGGTACCTTTGCTTTGTTTCTGCTGCTGTTTCCTTGTATAAACTACTCAAGAGAAAATAGCTTCTTGCTGGTCCTTCCGCAATATGCCAAAAATTTAAACAAAAAAAAACTGCTGAATATGTTCAGATATATCTCATCATTTTAAGGCAGGAATTCCTATAATTCCCATCCCTGCATCACAGGTGTCATTTAAAAAGGACCTTAATAACATCAGCTTAATCTGGCATAATGTAACTGATTTTTCAAAGGTTGTGTCTCTTTAGCTTGCAACCACACATCATGGAGGCACGTTATGCCAAAAATGGGACTGTATCAGTAGGAAAAAGCAAATGTAATGATACCAGGCATGAAAGTGTGTTAGACTCTGGGCACTTAAAAAGCTATGGCTGGGGGCATGGCATGGGCATGACAAGTGACCGTTACTACATCTGTGGTGATCGTGCCTTCCCCTGGTTGCCTACAAATTGGTCTGAATGTTGCTTTGTAGGCTATATTACTCCTGTTATTCAACATGTTGAAAACACACCAGCAGGTAGGTTAAGACATAAGCGAGCAATCTACTGGGCAGAGCAAGTTATTTTCAATTTTTAATCCTGGGTATGGAGTGCAAAGGACAATGCTTGAAATCACCACGCTTGCTTGCTCAAATTCTACAGGAAGTGGCCAACGAAACTTCACATCACATCAGGATGGCAAATCAAAAAAAATGACTGAAATGCAAAAATGACTGAAATGCGAACTGTGGTGTTAGAGAATCAAATGACATTTGATATAATGCTTGCTACAAAAGGGGGGGGGGTCATGTGCCCACATAGGGAGTCGCTGCTGTTCATATATTAGTGACTATCATGATGAACAGGAAAAACTGGCAAATTTCATGGAGCAAAGGGACAAAGATTTAAACAGCACATCAAAACAATGGACACTTTTTGGGTGGTTGGACAGTATTTTTGGTAACCTGGGAACTAGTATAATCCAGGGTATAGTCATTGTACTTTTATTATATTTGTGATAATTTTGGTATTTTCTATTCTAAAGGCTGTGATTACAAGATGAAATGCCACTGCATGTACCAATCAATGACAATTCTATTATAACAGAAAATGACTATTGTGATGCAGAAGCATACTTTATCAAGTTAAGAAAAATAAAAATATAATTACATGCATGGTATGACACTAATAGTGTCAAGGGGGGGGCCGTTATGGGACAAGATCAGGTTATTAAAATGTATATTAATTTCACTTTCGTTAATGATGCTATAATATGATTGTTAAAAAGCAAATATAATTTGTATGTAGGGCTGTGGAAAAATACAGCTTCATAAGCTAGAGTTATTGTTGTGTCTCAACTGCATTCTTTTAATATGTAACAAGGAAAAAGTAAGTGTTTTATGAAGTCAAGGCATGTTAGCTATTGTAAAAGGAATTTGTTAGCCTGACTCCTCCAGGCTAAGAGTGCATTGTTGCTAGGGAAGGGTTAAAACATCCAAGGTCAGAAAACAAGACCCCTTGAAAGCAGGTGGGTCATGTATAGAAAGGTGTTCACGTGAAGTCCGAGGCAAAAATCACAAGGGAAGAGTACATTTGCAAAGTGTTTCATTTCATTTGTCACAGTTAACCTCCCTGGACTACATGAAAAGAGACATGGAGAAGCTCTCGGATTATGTAGCCCAGACGGGAATGACCCTAGCCCTGAGCAGCATCATACCATCACCCAGAATGATACCACAGTACAAGGAGAAAATAATTGATTTCAACAATTGGTTAAGTTTCTGGTGGCATTCTAAGGGGATCCAATATCTGTCTTCCTGGGATGACATGATTGACAGACCTCAATGCTTTGTCAGAGTTGCCCTGCATCTGTCATCCCTGGCCTTCTGGATACTGGCCAAGTCTCTTGCCACCCCTATAGTGCCTTTTTTAGGTGGTGTTCAAAAGACCAAATTACCACTGTAACAGTTACAAATGCAATCTGAGGGTCATGCTGCTCAATGCTAGAAGTCTAAATTTCAAAATGCACTCACTCGAAGCACTCCTTAAAATGGAGAACATCAACATTTGTGCTGTAACAGAGACCTGGTTCAAGGCAGCAGAAAGCACCCCTGCACTACCAGGCTATAACTCATTCCACACCTTTCGGCCCCAGAACTTGGACTGAAGCTCCAAAGGTGGTGGTGTTTCCATATTCATAAAGGATGTGCACACCTCCAGACTGGTAGCCTAACATAACGCATCAGAGATACTTCAGGTGCAGCTAACATTGGGTAAGACAGCGATTCAGGTCGTAGCCTGCTATAGGTCCCCAACCATGTCCCAAGACTCGCACTCCACGTTCCTAAGCACCCTGGAGAATATTAGGGTCCAATCTAACACTCTCATACTGGGCAACTTCAACTACCCCTCCATTAACTGGGAAAACTACTCATGTATCAATACACTTGCCCAACGTTTCCTGGAATTCATTATTTCTAATGCCCTGGACCAGCTCGTTCTTACCCCCACTAAAGGTAGCAACATCCTTAACCTGGTCATTACTAACATGGGTGACCGTTGCTCTACACCAATAGTCAACTCCTCCCTGGTTAGATCCGACCACAAACTAATCACCTTGGAAATCCACATCCCTCCCACCCCCCCTCATAAAAGTAACCACCATGAAAAACTTCTCCAAAGCTAACTTTGGGCTCCTAAAAACAGAGGTGGCTAACGTCAGGGCACCCATGCAAATGGAGAAGAGTTGCATGACTGCGGAATCATACACCAATGCACTGTACGAACACATACACAAATACATGGATCTCGCCATACCCAATAGGACCAAGATGCTCTCCTCCAAAAATAGGAAGCCAATCTGGTGGTCCCCTGCCATAAACAAACTCTACAACAGAAGGAGGAAACTGATGCGGAATAAGGTGAAGTCTCAAGACTGGAAAAACTCCCTTATCAGCCTCAACAAAAAGTTGAGATCCCTCATCAAATCCTCTAAAGCTAGCTATGAAAAAATTGTGGAAGATAGTAAAGATAACTACAAGGCCTTCTATAGTTATGTAAAGAATCTCCATGGCAATTCCCAGATTTGCTCTGAGCTACTGCACAATGGTACCTCCTATACCGAGCCAAAAGATATTGCTAATATACTGGCCGACAGATTTAGTGCCAGTGCCAACTTTACCCCTCTTTCCCCTCCCAAAGGACCTATCACATTAACAGTAGATTGCCAGGCACCCAGTACTACTGCTGCACAGGTTAAAACAGCACTGTCCAAGGCCAAGAATACAGCTTCTATGGGACCTGACAATATCCCTGGCTGTGTGCTGCATGAACTACAGAGTGAACTGGCACCTCACCTGTGTACCCTGTTCAATCACAGCCTCACCTCAGGCTTTGTCCCTACCAAATGGCACACTGCTACAGTCATCCCTCTCCACAATGGATGAGTAACTACAGACCCTGGGAACTATCTCCCCATTAGCTTAATGAGTCTGATATGCACAGTTATGGAACGCATCATCATGGATCTAATAAACAAGGATATAGGGAATCTCCAAACTCTGGATCCCACACAGTTTGGTTTTCTGAAAGGTAGATCATGCCTGCTCAACTTGGTCGACTTCTATGAGTCAGTCACCAGAGCTGTGGATAAAGGCAAGGTGGTTCACACAGCCTACCTTAATCTGGCCAAGGCCTTTGATACCATTCCCCACTCAGGAATCATAGAAAAACTCAGTAAGCTAGGCATCAACCTCTATATCACTAGATGGGTTGCAAACTGGCTCACAGACAGAACCCACAGTGTGAAAGTAGATGTTTCCAAGTCAGACTGACGACCAGTCATGAGTGGAGTCCCACAGGGTTCAGTCCTGGGTCCTCTCCTGTTTGGAATCTACTTCTCTGAAGTCCAGGCCAACACAAAGAGAATCTGGCTGACAAAGTTTGCAGATGATTGCAAGTTAGAAGCTATTATTAACTCCCCAAGTGATGTTGTCACCCTACAGAAAGGCCTCACTGAGACCAATGACTGGTGTCAGAACCATGGCCTTAAGCTCAATGTCAAAAAATGTGTTGTCATTCCCTTTGGGAAAAACCCACTTCCCATGAATTACCACATTGATGGTAGTTCACTGAACACAGAAGGTGTTATAAGAGATCTGGGAACACAGGTTGACAGCAACCTCTCTTTCGACCACCACATTGCCACTGTGGTCAGAAATTCCTTCTATGTGGCACATCTCATTACCAAGGGTTTTGCATCCAGGAAGAAAGAGGTCATTGTCTCCCTCTACTCTTCCCTCATTAGGCCAATCATCGAGTACAATGCCCCATTTGGCATGTACCTCACTAGACACCTGCAACAACTGGAGAGGCTGTAAAATTACCTCACAAAGAGGATTCTAGGCCTTAAACACTTGTCCTATATGGACAGACTCAAAAAACTCCAACTATTCTCTGTGTCATATTGCCTACTTAGAGACGATTTCTACTTGACTTACAAAGCCATGTCTGACCCAGCTCTGTTATAAATGCTACATCTAAAGAAATCCCAATCCATCTGCACCACACATTCCAGAGACCTCAACCTCATTACCACAATCAACAGAACATGCTGGAGGGACAGATTCATAACCCAGAGACTGCCCGTGCTATGGAATAGACTTCCCATACATGTCAAACAGAGCACCTCACTGGCCCTCTTAAAAATCTCGATGAGTAGATGGGAAATAGAAAATTTACTGCGGGGATCACTCCAGTGGCTCTACTTGACAGAGGCACTGGGAACTAAGGTCGGGTGGCATGATGCCAGGGTAATCCTATGGGCTAGGCTTGTAAAGGCTCCAGGCCATTAGCTTAGTAAACACCTATGAACCTATGCAAGAAAACTGCATGACAAGTTTGATAAGAAAAATGTATAAAAATATAGTTTTTCTCTGTCAAGTGAGACTGATTTACCAACTGCTATGAAGAGTGTCTCCCAGCGCTGTAAATAAAAATTTCTGTTTGCACATCCTGAAGTGTTGTTCTGACTGAAGGCATACAAGATAAATTCTTAATGTTATTTATTTATGACTCTAACACCTCCTATGTCTTGTCAGCTTCTTTAAAAAGGCCACACAGGCAGTGGACAGTGGTCACACTGTTCATACTGATTACTTGGATATGGCAAAGGCATCTGAAAACATACCACGTGACAGTATTTTTAATAAGCTTGTCTTTTGGGTTTTCCTGGTTAGGGGTCACCACAGCGTATCTCCGGTCCACAGACTGATGGTCTTAAATACTGATCGCTATGTAATAAAATGGCTTACAGACAGAAGGCATGTTGTCAAGGCTGATGCCTCCTTAGTTAGGGAAAAGGTGGCCAGTGGCATTCCTCAGGGTTGTTTACTAGGCTTCCTCTCCATTTAGGTATTTATTTATCTGACCTAAATGCTGACAATAAGGATCCTTGGCTGACTAAGCTCACTGAAGATTGTAAACTGGGTGTAGTTGCTAAATCAAACAATTATACTAATGCTCTTTAAATGGAATTAACTCCCGGTGCACCAAAAAAAGGGCTCATACTGAATGCTAAGATATGAAGTTTCATTTCTTTTGAAAAATAACACATTTCTACTACCAACTGTATCAATGACACCCCACTATCCAGTGAGTCTGTCACTGATAACATGGGAACCTGGGTTGATGTCTCCTTCTCTTCTGATCACCATGTAGCACCTGCAGTGAGAAAATCATTCTACATCTCACAATTAATTACAAAGGGTATTTCATCTAAAACCAAGGAAGTTATTATTCCCCTGTACTCTTCTCTGGTTATACCCATTATAGAATAACACACCCTTTGGTATACATCTCATTAGACACAGCAACCCCCCCCCCAAAAAAAAAATGCAGAGGTTCAGGATCTTGGACCTCAAAAATCCTAGTTATCAGGAAAGGCTGTAATCACTGCTCATTTTAAATCAAGTTGATAGCTACTGAGACTTGTCTGCATATATCAACTGGACATAAGCTGATTTAAGTATATTTTCTGCACTTATTTAAGATTTGAGTGAGTAATTATTGTGTGTCTTGGATTCAGTAAATATCGTGTGTGTCTCTGAATCTCTGCAGTAGTTTTCCACCCACCCTCCCTGTTTCTTGTTATGGTGTTAATCCTGGTGGCTTTGGAATTGCCCGCCCCTGCTGTAAATCTCTTTTTGCACACTCCTCAGGGGCGGCTCATGGCATCGGACTGCCGGACTGCAGCCCCCTCAGCTAAATAGTAGTAATTGTTTATGTTTTAAAAAATTATGTAAAAAAAAAAAAAAAATTTTTTTGTACTTTAAAAATAAATTTCGAGTCCGCGACTCGGAAGTACGCGCATTGAGCACTTTAACCTCCTCGGGCTGCGGCGGTTTTAAGCAGCTTTTTTTTTTTTTTTGTTTTCATTGCAGCCCGGAGGAGTAATGAAGGCATCATTGTGATGCCCAGAAGTCTATGCGGTTCCAAACCGCATAGAATTGGAAGGGGCTCGGACTGCGACGTGTGCAGGCACGTCATGACGTGCTTGCTGGGCTAAATGCTGCTGATTGGTTGTCCCTCTCTTCCCGGGCTTTATGTGCTGGGAAAAGAGCGAGAATCAGTCAGTCAGTTGTCAGCTAGTTTGTGGATTTACCTTTTTTGTTTTGGCATTAATTGGATTGGAATCGGACGGGATTTTACTTATTTGGGTGTGCTAGAGAGAGAAGGAAGAACAGAAGAACAAGAAGAAAGAAGAAGAAAAAAGAAAGAAAAGAACAGAGTGAAGGTGCAGAATTAAAGTAAGTATTGTATATATTCATTGTGCTATTCGTGTCCGGTCAGTGTTGATGTTGAAATTGGAGTGGGTTAGGTGTTACCCATGCTGCAATACCAAATCTCTGAAGAGATAGAAAAACTGTACCAAGTTTTCAGTCAGCAACAAACGTGGTGAGCAAAACATTGCAGTCAATTCAAATATTTGTGAAGAAGATGCCAAAATGGAGAGTGCCAATTACAGAGCCCTGTGGGATTCCTCTGGTTACATTAACTGGTGCGGAGAATTGGACCATTCACAATTACCATTTGGGTTCTTCCTGAAAACCAGTTGGCAATCCAGCAAATCATGATGTAAATAGTTTTTGCTTGATTCTTGTGTGTTGGGATAGTGACACATGCCTTTGAAAGACTGCAGTGAGCTGTGTGCACTGGCAGCCTGTTGTATATTGCAGTTCTAGGTTTTTCTGAAGAAACTTACTGGGCTTAAAAGCCATGATATCCTCTTCATAACCTTACAGGCAGTACAGGCAAGGCTAATGGCATAATATTTTCCAGAGTAGATGAAAGTCCATCATTATGGACAGGGGCCATGGTGTCCTGTCTTCATATGTTGTGGTCAAAATCTGTTGAAAGGCATTTGTTAAATAGGCTATAAAGGAATTTTGCAATATTTTCCTTGAAACTAGTGTGTTAACAAAGGGAGATATTGGAGCAGATATTGTGGATCTTCACCAAAGTTGCCGCTGCTTGATCATAGGTTATTTTTTAGTGGCCAGTTCATGGAATATAATAACGAACTGATCACTTGCAATGGACTGCTAAAACTATTGCTAAAGTTATTTGCAAGGATGTTGGTGATATCTTGTCATTCAAAGTGTACTTGTACCATTGACTTCAAGGGGACTGCAGTTTTGGAACTTGCACCTAATTTCCTTATAAAACAATGAAAGGCATTAACATTATCTTCTGATTTGATAGTGAGCTGTAGTTCTTAGGAGGTGCTGCATTTATTAATTAATTATGAATAGTCTTTTTCTGCTCATCTGAATGTGGTTTTGTTTTAAGAAGAAAGGAAAAGTACAGTTTTGTACCTACCATAAATGTAGATATCCGATAGGTATGCATCTGCAGTCATAACATATGGGGTGTCCTGCCTCAGGCAGCCTTTCGGTCGGCTGGATTCCAAAGTCTGGGTCTGGCCTCGGCTGATGTCGCACTTTCCCCGACGTCAGAGCTTCTGGGGTATAAAGGCATCAGCCGACGCCATTTTCCTCAGTGTTTCTTGCCCCAGATGCCAGGTGCCCTCTAGGAAGGCTAAATTTGGATAAATGTTGAATGTTCCAAACAGTAGCAAAAAAAAAAAATATATATATATATATATATATATATATATATATATATATATATATACATATATACAAACAAACAAATACACCATAATAGATTCCCCCAGCTAGCTGAAAGAGGGGTAAGCACCCTAGGAGTACCACAGAGGGGAAGGAGGGTGGGTAATCCTGACTGCAGATGCATACCTATCGGACATCTACATTTATGGTAGGTACAAAACTGTACTATGTCCTTCAAGGATGCATCTGCAGTCATAACATATGGGTAGAATACCATAGCCAAACTGGGGGAGGAGGTACTAAGATAAGGATGGTGTAGTTAAGATCCCCTGTAAAACTGCAGTTGCAAAGCCTGCTCGGGATCTGGAGTATAAAGGTAGATTGTAATGCTTGGCAAATGTATGCATGGAGCTCCAAGTAGCAGCTTCTAAAATGTCCTTGGTAGCCACCCCTCGTAGGAAAGCTGTAGTGGTGGCTGTGGCCCTTGTGGAATGAGGCCTGATATTTTCAGGAGCTGTCTTTCCATGAAAAGAGTAGCAAAAGCGAATGCAATTTCCTATCCATTTTGAAATTGTCTGTTTGGAAATTGCTTTTCCTTGCACCCCAGTTGCATATGCTACAAAAAGTTGGTCAGTTTTTCTGCTGGTTTTAGTTCTGTCCAGATAGTAGCATAGTTGTCTGTGTATATCCAAGGTGTGCAAAAGTTTTTCTCCTTTGTTCTGTGGGTTAGGGAAGAACGTAGGCAAATGAATAGCTTAGTTCAAGGATACCCTGGATACCACCTTTGGGATGAAAGTAGGATTGGTTCTCAGAGACACTCTATCCTGGTGAAAAATAAGGAAAGGCTGCACTGCCATTAATGCCTGTAACTCGGATACTCTTCTTGCTGAAGTGATTGCCAGAAGGAAAGCAGTTTTCCAAGATAAAAACTGTAAGTCTGCTGATGCTGCTGGTTCAAAAGGAGGTAGTGTCAATTTTTCCAGCACAAAATTGAGATCCCATGCAGGCAGAGGGGGTCTCCTTGGAGGTTTAACATTTTTGATCCCTCTCAAAAATTGTCTGAGAAGAGGGTGAGAGAAGATAGGAGGATCCATATTGTATTCTGCTGAAATTGCTGAAGCATGTATCTTAATGGAAGAATAGGACAGGCCATTGTGGAACAATTCTGCTAAGTATTCTAGGATGTGTGCTAGGTTTGCCACTGTGACATCTGTGCCCTTTGATGTGCTCCAAATGAGGAATCTCTTCCATTTAGCTGAGTATGTCTTCCTTGTGGAGGGTCTGCGAGCCTTTAGGATAATGTCCTTGACCCTCTGAGATAAGACAGTTTGGTTTGGTTTTAAGCAATTTTCCAGGCAGTTAGTTGCAGTGTTTTCAAGTTTGGATGCAGGGTCTTGAAATTATTCTGCGTTAGAAGAAGAGGCCATAGGGGTAGAGGCCATGAGTTCGCCTGAGACATGCTTCTCAGTAGCGGATACCAGTGCTGTCTTGGCCAGTCCGGAGCTATTAGTATCACCTTTGGCTGTTCCTCCCTGATCTTCAGTAGAACCTTGTACATCAATGGGAGAGGTGGAAATGCATACACTGTTAGGGCATTCCAGCTGAAAGAGAGAGAGTCTACCCTTCAGGCTTGTGGGTGGTATGTCCTTGAGCAGAATTTCTTCAGTTGGTGGTTGAGTGGGGAGGCGAACAGATCTATCTCTGGCATTCCCCATTTTTTGTTACGAGTTTGAAGATGTCTGGATGCAGCATCCATTCGTGAGCATCCGTGGTAGTTCTGCTTAAGCTGTCTGCTAGTGAATTCTCTTTTCCTGGTACGAATTTGGCCTGCAGCTGGATATTGAGATTCAGGCCTAGATTCCACAGATCCATTGCCATCCGGCATAGAGGGTAGGAATGCGTGCCTCCCTGTTTGTTTATGTACCACATGACCATGGTGTTGTCTGTCCTTATCAGCAGATGTCCTTGCTGGAGGAATGGTTTGAATGCCTCGATTGCATGCTTCACTGCCAGCATCTCCTTTTGGTTTATGTGCAAGTTTAGCTGGCCTTGAGACCATAGGCCTTGGATACATTTGTCCTCCATGTGTGCTCCCCATCCTAGGTCTGAGGCATCCGTGGTGATGGTCTGCCTTGGTTTTGGTTTGTTGAAAGGCAACCCTCTGTTGGACTGGCAGGCCTGAGCCCACCACAGGAATTCCTTTTGAAGGCATGGAATGATTGGTATCATGGTTTCTAGACTGTGCCTGTGTTGAGACCATACATTCCTTAGGTACCATTGTAATTTCCTCATATGCAGCCTGGCTTGCGGGATCAAGATTATGCAGGATGCCATGTAACCCAGGGCCTGCAGGACTTTCCTTGCAGTAAGCTGAGCTTGTCTTGTCAAAGTCATGAAGTAATCTGGAAGTTGTTTTTGTTTTTCTTCTGTGAGAAAAGCCATCTGAGTTATTGTGTCCAGATCCGCACCCAAAAAGGTTATCCTTTGGGATGGCACTAGTCTTGACTTTTGGATGTTGACTGTGTATCCCAAGGCCTGTAACAGGTGTATGACATAGGCCAAATCCTTTAGCAATTTTGTCTTGTTGTCCGCTTGTATTAGGCAGTCGTCCAGGTATGGGTAGATTTGAATTCCCTGAAGTCTGCAATGTGCAATTACTGATGCCAGGCATTTCGTGAATACTCTGGGCATAGTAGATAAGCCAAAGGGTAATGCTGAGAATTGATAATGCTCTGATCCTGCAAGAAATCTGAGGTGTCTTCTGCAATCTGGTTGGATAGGGACGTGCAGGTATGCCTCCTTGAGATCTAGAGTCACCAGCCAAGACTTCTTGCCCAACATGGGAAGAAGTTGCTGTAGGGTCAGCATTTTGAATTTTGGCACAATGAGATATGTGTTCAGTGCGGACAAGTCGAGAATAGGCCTCCATTGGTTTTCTTTTCTTGGTACAAGGAATAGTCTGGAGTAAAATCCTTGGCCTTGTTCCATAGATGGTACCCTTTCTATCGCTTTCATCTGAAGTAAATTGTTGATTTGTCTTAAAGCCTCTGGCTTCTGGTTTGGTGGAAGGTTTGGCATTCCGCTCCTTTTGGTAAAGTGTGGAAGTGAAACCTGTATCCTTTGTCTATTGTTTGCAATGTCCATGTGTCCTTTGTAATGCAATGCCAGTTTTTTTGAGAATAAAGCCAGCTTTCCGCCCAAGGGAGCTTCCAGTTGTTCCCTGGTAGGCGGAATCAGAGTCAAGTCATTGTGTCTGTCCTGTGGTAGTGGTTGTAGTTGCAGCTGTGGCACTACTCCTCTGGTTGGCAGGCTGCCACTGACGGCCCCTGTAGGCACCCTTTGATTGACCTCTGCCTCTAGGGCGTCTATTCCTGCCCCTCTGTGCTCTGGAGGTGTCTGGAAAGGACCAATTCTTTGAAGGCCAGTTTCTGCTGAACCTCGGAGGTTGGACCTGCAGAAATTCCTTTACTGTTTGCACAGATTTTGCTTTTTCTTCCACTTTCTTTAGAATCTCCTGTGCAGGGGAGCCAAATAAACTTTGTTTCTCCATTGGAGCATCTAGGAGTTTAGCCTTGACATGGTCTGGCAAGGATTGCTCTTTTAGCCAGGCATGCCTATGAATTACTGCCCCAGTCATAGCTGATCTAAATGAAGCCTCCAGTGCATCATAGCCACATTTTAAGAAATGATTACTGACCTGCTGAGAGTTGTGTACCAAATCCTGAAGGGATTTATGGTCTAAAGGTTCAGGAGAAGAAAGCTTTTTATTCAGCTGATCTAACAAATATTCTTGGTACTGTATCATATGGAATTGACAGTTTAATGCCCTGGCAAAAAGAGTAGCAGATGTATAAACCTTTTTGCCCCATCTCTCTAATGCTCTTGACTCTCTTTCAGAGGGTAGGGGATTTTCGGCAGTGGTAGCTGCAACACCCTTTGGGCCCTGAGAAATAGTTTCTGGGTCTGCAGCATGGGCTTTATACAGGTGGAAGTGAGAATCCGGGACCCTGTAATATCTGTCAGGTTTGGCAGGGGCTGGAGGAAGAGAATCAGGAGCAGAACTGACATCATTATACACATCATCAATTACAGTTAGCACTGGTGGTATGGCTAAGGGCCTATGCTGGGGCAAATGTAAAAAGGTCCTTAATCTTTTTCTAGAATCAGAAAAATCCTGACCCTGCCATTGAAAGTGTTCCCTCATAGAGTGCAAAGTCTCCCCAAAGGAAAATTCTTCAGGAGGGGAGGCCGAAGGGATAGAGTCTTCTGCATCTGAATCCTCATAAGGCGAATAGGCCCCTTCCTGATGGTCTGACAAATCAGATCCATCCGAGGAGTAATCAGAGGAGAGAGGTTCAGAGGGTTCAGTCCTAGGCCTTTTGTCAGGTGGAGGTTGGGAGGCCCTGTCTGGGTGAGGTTGGGAACCCCTAATTAAGGATATAAGGTCCTCAGCAAGACTGAGAATCTGAGAACTTGAGGAAGGTCTCTGTGAAGTAGATTTGGCAGGTAAAGCTTTTGAAAGTTTGGCAGCTTTAGCCCTGGAGAAGGCCTTAATAGACATAGAAGCTGGGGGCCTAGCTGCCCCACGTGCAGGAGTAGAAATGTCCAATGGAATGGTGTCGGACAATTCTTGAGCGCTAGCTTTGGTAGGGATTTCTGAAGCCGACTCAGCCGGGGCCTCTCTGGCCTCGGTTGTCGGAGGTATGGTTTCGGTCGTAGTAAGAACCGAGGACTCGGTTTCAGCCAAAACCGAGACACTCACGGTAGGCCTAACCGTGGTTTCAGCCGAAACCACGGGCCACGAGTGTCGGTCCTTTTCCCTGCGTTTTTTGGCCATATGCGTAGTCGGAGTCTCCGACGGCATTTTATATGCAAAAGCGGATCCGAAAAATTCTTCTGCAAACTCCGACCGACGTCTAAGAGTCCGTCGGTTGAAAGAGGCACAGGCTAAACAAGCTGATACGTCGTGGTCTGGGCCTAAGCAAGGAAGGCAGTAAGAATGGAAATCCTTATGAGGTATTTGTTTCCCACAAGTTAAACAATTATTTACTTTGTCTGACATCGGCTGAGGCAAGAAAGAGTCCCCAACGGGGTACTTAGCTTTTTTCGAAGTCTTCGGTAGCTGAAATCTCTGGATCTGACCGACCGGCACTAGCGAACAGCTTCTGCTTCGGGCACCGCGCGGCAAGAAAGACTGGGGAAAATGGCGTCGGCTAATGCCTTTATACCCCAGAAGCTCTGACGTCGGGGAAAGTGTGACATCAGCCAAGGCCAGACCCAGACTTTGGAATCCGGCCGACCGAAAGGCTGCCTGAGGCAGGGCAACCCATATGTTATGACTGCAGATGCATCCTTGAAGGACATCTTCTATATTTTGAAAAAACACGTTCTTTTTACTCTGAAATTTGCCTGTTTTTAAAATTCCACCACTAAAGTTTGTTATAATGAATCTTTCTCTATATTTCATTTCTATGTGGATATGTTTGCTCATATACTTGGGAGTGAGTTAATGAATCAATGGCAGTTTAGCTGGCTGTTGTTTAATCAAAAATGTTTCACCGAAAGCACTTTCAGTGATACCGGAAAATTTCCTTTTCCCCTGTTGTTCAGTCTCAGAGTAGGTATATTAATGTTCAGTGGTGTGGGATGTGCAGGGAATGTGCCCCCTGCAAAAAATAATTTACTCCAAGTTTCACCTAAAGTGCTTTTGTTTCAAAGATTTTACTTTTTACATGTACTTATGAAGGATGCCATTAATTTGTTCAAAGGTGTCTCTTGTTGTCATGGCAAGGTTATTTAGGGTATGGTCCAAGTTTGCTAAACTTATTTTATGGTATGTACTTTTCTCAAAGTCTCTAAAAGTGGTGGTATTGTTCAGTAGGTTGACCTCTGTTTTGATGGATATTATTATTATGCAATGGTCTGATTTTGGAAGATAGGGTATGATGGTCTTAAATGTATTTCCATTGTATTAGATATTAGAAACAAACACTGAGACAACCATGGCCAATTAGCCATAGGTGAACTAGAAGTCACCTATGTTACCATTCATTCTGGATCACTTTTCCAATTTTGTTTATTTATTCTTTAATTTATTTATTTTAAGGGGAGAATGTTGCTGGCATGACTCACCTTTTCAAAGGAGCTACAATTGTGGTGTCATATGTTGAGGTAAATTCTCTACGCCACCTATGATCTAGACAACCAGTCAGAGAGCTTCAAAGGATCTCAAGTTGGTTGTTTAGATTGTGAGTGGGACAGCAAAACGGATAAGCCCACACATTTTGAACTGGGAAGTGAATGTAGTGTCCATAATAAAAATATCAGTGAGAATTCATAGTCAATGGCAAAGTTGTGATCTGCAAAATGCTGCAGCCAGGGTATAACTTACACAGGATCTGAATTGTAATTGATAGGTATTGTTTATCCTGGCAGACAACTAGATATTATCAGCAGTAATCATGGCTTTGCAGGACTAATTTGTATATGAGTAAAACAAGTCAGAATAATTTATTGTGGCTACTACTTGTGCAAAATTTATTTAAAATTTATCACTATGGCCATTTTTATCAGAATCAGACCTCAGAGGTCTACACAGTCAATAGAGTGATTATTAATGCCAGTCATAAGGATGGTCTATAGACAAACATGACTGACCTTTCTAACACTTGCTCTGGGTAAACAGTTATTAATCACACTTTGCTGAACTAATGGACATTTTTATGAAGATGGAATACTTGTGATGATGTATATTCATGTAAGATTAAACAAATTTGATATATATTACTGCCATTATTTTACTTCAGTCATACATCTGAGATGTACACAGACAACAAAGTAGTATAATCAGTGGGTGCAGGGACTGTCTTTAAATGAAAATGACTGAACCTGCTATTCTGATCAATTAAATTGCCATTAATCTGGCTTTTGAGGATTAGTATGTAAAGTAAGTTGGAATAGTTTATGCTGACTGTTGTGAGTTTGTGGGAAACAAACATGAAACACATTGCTGTCACCATTATATTATTAACCACAACCATATGTTTGAAGTATATACAGTCAACAATGTGGCTCTAATTGCTGGGTATGGGATTGTCTGAAATTAAATTAATGGCAATGTTATTGTGGTCAATTCAAATAGTCATACATTTTGTGTGTGTGTGTGTGTGTGAAAATGCCCCAGGTGCAATATACTGGTGGTTAGACTCATGGTGGTGTGGTAGGGAATACCTCAGGCTTGAACCCTGTACCTTGTATGCAGGTGTTAAAGACCTGGATTCCCCACCCACCACCATTTGTAAAAAAATTGCAGATTTTTGCCTTATATTTGATCTGATCTGTTCCTCATAATATCTGTGATTTGTAAATGTTGCAATGCTTGATATTTGATGGTGCAGTGGTATCATTGTTGCCTCACAGTTGCAGGTTTTCAGGTTTGATTCTTGGCTGGAGTGCCTTCTTTGTGGGTCTGTATCTTCTCCCTGTGTTTGTGTGGGTTTGCTTTTGTGTCTTCCCATGTTGCAAAGACATGTCTGCATTATTTCTTCCTGGGCCTCTGCTGAAAATTGTTTTTTTGTTCCAAGTCAGACTGTCCTGATTAACAAATGTTAAATAAAATTGACAGGCATTTGAATTTCAGACTTCAGGTTTCTGAATGCTTGATTCCTTACATATTTGATGGTGCAGTGGCAGTATTGTTGCCTCACAACTATAGGTTTTCTGGTTTGATTCTTGGCTGGGGTGCCTTCGGTGTGGAGTCTGCATCTTATCCCTGTGTTTGTGTGGATTTTTTCGGGTGTCCTGCCATTTTACAAAGACATGTGGCTACAGTATTTCTCCCTGGGCCTCTGATGAAAATTGTTTTTGTTCTGTCAGAAGTAAAATTGACAGGCATTTGAATTTCAGACTTCATATTCTTCAGAAAATACATAGTAAAACAACTTTTTATTCTAGCAATAAATATATAGTAACACAACCTTTTGTTATAGCAATTTTCTAAGTTTATAAGATGACTATTTGAAATTTGTCCTTATGTTTGGGACTGTATTACCCTGTTATTGGCTTTGTCCAGGTTTTTTGTGCTAAGGTTGACAGCTATGGCAAGAACTGAATTCACTGAATATGTTTGAGGGCTGTATTCCCTCATTACTGGGTTTGTCCAGGTGTTTTGTGCTAAGAGGTTGACAGCTATGGTGAGAACTGAATTAATTAAAT